>NC_143020.1:104008793-104171293 GCF_055824585.1 Amblyomma mixtum
TTCTTAAGTTTTCTTTGTTCAAACTTAGCCCTAATCACCAAAACTCCACCCTCGGAGGTCTGGTACTATCCCAACAAGCACACGTAAACGGCCCAATATCTGCAAAATATTGAGGTCCTACAAAGGACAAAAGTGAAACCATCCATATCCAATACTGACGATTACCAGCGCTGCTTGGAAAATGTTTTTGGAGCTACATGAGTACCGTTCACAATTCACAGTTCAATATAAGTGTCGGTGTTCACAAGACCCTTTTACATGCACACAGTTTTCAATAAACAAGTAACGGCACAACGACTAAAAAAACAATAGTGGCACTGACCTCCGCTGTTGTCTTGCAATATGGAATTAGTCGTTTAATAAAACCTTCGTTTATGTGGAGAATGGTGTCAACGAAAATATGCGTGCTTAGATAATGCATACTTCATTCCTTCTCCGTTTTTCTTTGCCGAAAGTGCTGAAAGCATTTTTCGAATTTTGTGCTTTGGATCAGGGTGCGCGAAAGAAATAGATTTATTAGATGCGTAAATAAATACGTACATAGAAATACGGTTTAGTTTCATTTCTAATTCTTGATAGGATATATATGTATCTGCCCTTGTACACGTGTACAGAGTAAAGAAAGCAATCAGACCACAACTTTGAGTCATCTATCGCGGTGTGTTCGCCCGAACCTGAATTATTTATATCTCAATATGCGGCTCATTTTCCCATGTATCGATCACACTGGGCAATGCTCCTGCGCTTGTAGCGCCAAGAAAGGCACCAACGGCAAGCTCCGCAACAGCTCACAGGACAGGAACCCTACCTCGTGCTTTCGGTGGCTATGACAGCTTCTCCGCAGAAAGGGTAAAATCTATTAGTTAAGCAGACGATCAGGTGAGTCATGGAGGTAAAATTATGATATCGGTATATTTTCTGATGCGTTAGCTCTGGTACTCGCATTACTCAAGGCCGCGTTAGTATGAAAAAAAGGTCATTCAAGTGGGACCAGGGGGTGGTACCATTGGCACATATACTGTGGACCACCTAATTGGCATAGAATGTTCGGAGTAGTATCAGACGATTCAGTGCATTACGGAGCGTAAGGTAACCAGTCGAATCAAAGCGTAGCTTGTCACAGGTATTCGCATCGACAACCTTTGGTTCCCCAAACCGTGACTTCTTGAAACTTCAAACGTCCATTACGGCCAAACTAATTGACGTATGAAAATTCGAAGTGCTGTCAAACGATTTGTCTTGTAATAAGGGAGTAATTACTCATTGACATCCACCCGAGTGCAGCCATACGGCTACAAAGAAAAGCTGCGCAGCTTTCTCAGAAACTTCGTAGTTAAGGAAAAATTCGTCCTGGTCCGGTTGCCGTCCCGGTTAGCTCAGTTGGTAGAGTGACTGCTCCGGTGAAGCGGTGTTCCCGGGTTTGAACCCCGGGCAAGGACGAATTTTTCTTTAACTACGAAGTTTCTGTGAAAGCTGTATAGCTTTCCCTTGTAGCCGTATGGCTGCGCTCGGGTGGATGCCAATGAATAATTACTCCCTTATTACAAATCTACTCCACCTTGGGGGATTCCCCTAAAACATTTGACCAACAAACGATTTGTCTTCCTGCGCTCTATACATTCGCACCAAAAAAGTTGAATCCGGATATAACGAAAAATTTGTACCGGATATAGCGAAGATGGCTAATGACGCAATATTCGTCCGATACTGCTAAAGCTCGATACTTGTGCGCTGCCTCAGAGTTTTGTTCTTCTTGTTCGCATGCTGCGTAGCATCTGCGCTGTTCCCCAACGAATATCCACTACCACTCTGACGTCAAACTACCGTAAGAAGCCCACAATGGCCAGCTCAATGGCCGAACGCTTCAAGCCTTACGGATGGCTGTGCCGGGCGGCGGGCGCCTTCTACATACAGAACCTGCAAGCCGCCAACACCGACGACATGGTTATCACGTGGAGGTCCTGGTACAGCCTCTACTCCCTCGTCTGTCTCCTGGCCTTCAGCATGGGCGAGCTGGTCTTCGTTGCGAACAACATGCGCCACCTGTTGTCCACGGTCCGTTACTTCACCAGGTCCCTCGTAGTCGTCATTCCGGCCGTGGTCATCGTGAAAGTGGTCGTGAACATCGCCAGCGCCATCTTTGGATCCTGGGCCATGCTCGAGTTTTTCAAGAAGTCCGCGGAGTATGAGAGGCGGGCCGGGTTCGACCGCAAGGAACACCGCTACGGATGCCGGGTCTCGTATCTTCTGAGGTTCGTTTCTGTACTGTCTGTGAAAATGGTCGCTGACTAACCTGAATAAATCTTCGACACACACATTTTACTGGCGGAAAACTCGCAAGGATCGCGAAATGAAGTGGAATAATCTGAAAAAAACAATTATACAATTGGTTGGCTTGTTGGTTTATTGGGGTTTAACGTCCCAGAGCGACCCAGGCTATGAGGGACGCCGTAGTGGAGGGCTCCGGAAATTTCGACCACCTGGGGTTGTTTCAGTGCACGTTAAAGAACCCCAGGTGGTCGAGATATCCGGAGCCCTTCACTATGGGGTCTCTCATGACCTGAGTTGCTTTGGCACGTTAAACCCCAATAAACCAATAAACCAACCAATTGTATAATGTTTTTTTAGATTATTCCACCTCATTTCGCGATCCTTGATCGTTTTCCGCCAGTAAAATGTGTTTGTCGAAGATTTGTTCAGGTACCAAAGAGCTTTGAACTGCAAAAGGGCACGTTGTTGAGCTGGTTGATATAGTAATGCGGCAAAATATGAACGGTTCAAGTTCGATATCCGGTATTTGTACATAGTGTATATTGCCGCCCTACCCCTAACCTTTCTTCTATCGTTCCGCCCTTTATTTCCCTCTCCCTGTCATTTTATTCACGCTAGACGTAGCTCAGATGCTTCAGGTTTTGATGGCAGATGCTGCGGCTAGCAACATCTGTTCCTTTCATTTTTATTTTTATTTTCTATTCACATAAAAGTAGCCGCTAACAACAACAACAAATATGAACGACTCCACATATAAGCGACAAGAAATAGACGGGCACAGACAGAGCCACCGCCTAGGATAAGGAGCAGAACTTTTAAGAGCGTTAACTGTCACTCATCACTTTTCGAGAATTCGTGCGGTCTGCTGAGATCACAGCGCCATCTGTGGCAGCAACTACTCATCACCTTTCGAGATTTCGTGGGGTCTGCTACCATCCTGAGATCACAGCGCCATCTGCGGCAGCAACTAGAAAACAGCACGTCTCGCATCGAGACTTGTAGCGCCATCTAACATTGTAGAAACAACCTGCCGCGTGCCAATGATGACGCCATGGTCCAATGTGGTGGAGAGAGGTAGAACTATGTGAGTATGACGTCAGTGAACGAAATGGCGGCATAGTTTCGGGGAAATAAACGTACAAATTCGTGTTTCCATTGGTGTACCTCCGTTTAATCTCATTCACATCAATTCTAGTAAACCAAACAGCTAACGCTCGTTACTTCAACGTTTTCCAGACGGTGGCGGCCTTTTTTTGACAAACAGTATAATACATACCCTTATTGATACGTATCTATGGATGTAGTTGCGTAGGTAGAGGCAGTGTGCAAGTTTTCGCGAATCAGTAGCTCAGCAACGTAAGTGCTTTGTCCGCCGACAGCAAACTCATATCCCAATATTTTTTTCACAACGTCCTGAGCTGTGACACCGGACAACACTGCGTCTACACGTCTGCTTTGTTGTCTTATGCCCTTATCGCCCTTTTCATTTTGCTATGTAATGTATTTGTACTACGACTCGATAATCCAATGAGACCTCGTGGTCTGCAGTGTGCGCTACAGTTGTCTATGACAGAAGTAGCCCTTCGATATTTAAAGTGGCGATTGAGAACGCTCCAACTAAAATTGCTGCTCCGTTCTATCTGTTAGCGGTTCTAGACTGCGAAGGCACAGCGTGATATTGCTCTGTTTGAGAAAGACGGCATAGTTAAAGAAAAAAGAAGTCGAAATGGAATGGCCGGTTGGTCCGATCGTACGTTGGTCAGCGGTACTTCGTCCGCTCGTCCGGCGACACGTTGCCGGTTGGGGCAGCAATTCCAAACTTCTTGCGACAAAACTGAAGCAAAAAACTAATTTATTGAAGACGAGACCAAAACACAACGAACTTAAGAAAAAGGCGGTTTAAAGAAAGGCTGTCAAAAAAGGCTGTTTAAAAAAAGGGCTGTAGAAAAGCGGCCGAGACTGAGACTCGGCGCGCTCGTCCCGCTCTTTGTTTGCAGCGGTTTTTATCCCCTCGATAATTGGGCGGAGCTTTAATAAACCGGCTCTCGCCCAATTCCAACCAATACTGCTGCAGTGGCACTGCGCATACAAGTAGGCGGAGCCCAGTGCACGCCAGAGCCCGACTCTGGAGGCGCCACTGCTTAGCTAGACAGTCGGGGGTTTAAGGAGTCGTCGACCTTATTGTCCCCCACCCCCACTTCTATATTTGTCAAGGGATCCTTTCAAGGGGTCGTCGGCCCCTTGGTCCCCGACAAGGCTGTCGCGGTCTTTCCCGCAGCCTTGGACGGCATCCGAAGCGCGCGACCCGCTGTCGCCATTCCTAACCCCTCCAGACAGACACGGTAGGGGGGAAATTAGCTACTGGCGCCATAGGTCTCTACCTTAACACCTCCCCACCAAGAATGTTGGGTGGACGCTCGCCGTACACACAACATACCAAAGCGCTCAAAAGTGCAAAAGACCCGGCCGTGAACAGCAAAAAAAAAAAACCCAACAGCACAAGAGACCCGACCGTCAACCGGACTCTGTACTAACGACATACAAAAAAGGAACGCTTCTGCGTCCTACTAACAATGCAGAAAGAATGCTAAGGAAGAAACCTCCAGGTATGCGGATACAAGCCGAATCCTTAGCTTGCACATTTCAATTGCAGGTAGACCTGCACAAATGAAACCCTCTGGTAAAAACATAAAATCGTGCATGCAACAGCACTGCAACATTACTGTAGAGTTCCCATGAAGTTGCATATACATCACAACATAATCCCGACGAGGGCAAGACAAACATCATACCACGGCGCTCTTCTTCAAACACGGATTATGTGTCAGCACAAAAGAAAACAGTGCACAGAACACAAAACAGCACACCCGCATGATCATGTCCAATTTTCAGTCTCTTCACTGTGAAGTGTCACATTCCACCACGTTCCCCCACTCTCACCCACTGCCTCATCGTGTGCTCAAGCCACAAGGCATTTTTGCGCGTACCGCAACCTGGCAAGAGTGGGTTAAGGCTGTGGCCATTAGGTGTTTGTCGCTATCCACCAGGATCGAACACGTCACCTGTTCGCATGAAAGTGAACAGTACGTGCCGCAGCGTGCACAGTCGTCGCATTCGTCCTTTCCAGTTGCGTAGCTCATCTTCTACATCGGCGGAGCGGCCGCCCGTGCGTGCATATGGGGCGCAGGTCTCCGCGAAAGCCTCTAAGCTCTCGTTCACAAAGGGCCTCTTAAAAGGTGGCACGGCCAGCTCAACCAGTTCACCATCAGCGACATCTGAGTTTGCGATCCATCTGTTGCGCAAAACCGCAAGGTGATCGCGGCATGGGTCGCGGTACGACCCTGTCAGCGGCGGTTTACTTTCGCCTCCTTCAGGGAGTAAGATGAATTCTTCGTCGTCGTCACTGCTCAGACTCCATTCACCTACCGCCAAACTCATTGCGGCGTTACACGAATCTGAGTTTTCTAGCTCGGAATAGCCTCGCCTACCAAGCTGTTCTGCAGGCTTCTCCGACACCGCTGTGGGTGCCACGCATGGTGTTTGAACACACATGTCGCTTTCATGAAACCCTGCCTCGCATACTGGTGCTTGAGTTGGCCACAAAAGATCGCAGTGGGCAACCCGGCCGGCCGAGCAGTTCATGTCGTTTTGCTCATCGGTGCCATTAGCGCCACTACTAACATGTTCGGCTGCCTCGCCAGAGTTGGCTTGCACAGTTTCATCACGAGACGAATTTTTACCTGCAATGTCCGAGGAGCTCGCCTCCACCTTGGGAACCAAAGCCTGCTTTCCTGTGTCAACGCTCGTGGCTGACAGCACAATGGGCGGCTCCTCGGCGCTAGTGATCGCTTCACTCTCTGCAGGAACCACAGGTTCCTCCTTGCTGTTCTCAAAAGGAATGCCGCTGCCGCTATCCTTTTTCTTCGCTATCTCGATCAGCAATTGATCAGCGCCTGTCGCGCTATTAGAGAATGCCTTTGTCTGTGCCGGCTCCGGCAGCACACTCGCCGCTCTCCGTGAGCGTTGCTCCTGCTGAATTCTCTTTCTCTCCTGCCGGAGATTCTCTTCAGCTATTGCCAATTGGCACTTCAGGTCTAGTATGTAAGCGTCGCTTCTCTCCTTTTCTTTGGCTCGCTCAGCCTCTGACAGTTGTGCGCGCTCATGTCCACAGCGATAGCCATACCCACTTCGCCAACTGAACGTATCCATTGTGCCCTGGTTAACTCTAACCTTGCGGCTCAAGCACTCCCGAGGCAAGTAAAGTGAGAATGGAGAAACTCACTCATCATGGCACTTGATCCGTGGTAGCAGCAGATCTCGTCCTAGGGTTCAGAAGTGAGTCCGGATACCCGAGCTCGCAGCAGGCCCATCACTTCCTCCCGGCAGACGAAGTTGCACAGTGCCGCCGAAGTCGCGGCGCTTCGCTCCGTCGGTCTCGCTTCGCTCGCTCCTCGGCACTGTCGTGGAGTCTTGGCTCCGAGGCCTCTCCCAAAGAAATCACCTCACTTGGACCTTGGTCCCCGGGGCTTCTCGCCAAGATGTTGCCCCGTCAGGCTTCCGGAAGGTACTGCCTCCAACCGCTCGCAGAAAGCCGCTCGGACTATCCTGGGTTATTGCGGCACCAGTTAAAGGAAACTGTCGGAATGGAATGGCCGGTTGGTCCGATCGTACGTTGGTCAGCGGTACTTCGTCCGCTCGTCCGGCGACACGTTGCCGGTTGGGGCAGCAATTCCAAACTTCTTGCGACAAAACTGAAGCAAAAAACTAATTTATTGAAGACGAGACCAAAACACAACGAACTTAAGAAAAAGGCGGTTTAAAGAAAGGCTGTCAAAAAAGGCTGTTTAAAAAAAGGGCTGTAGAAAAGCGGCCGAGACTGAGACTCGGCGCGCTCGTCCCGCTCTTTGTTTGCAGCGGTTTTTATCCCCTCGATAATTGGGCGGAGCTTTAATAAACCGGCTCTCGCCCAATTCCAACCAATACTGCTGCAGTGGCACTGCGCATACAAGTAGGCGGAGCCCAGTGCACGCCAGAGCCCGACTCTGGAGGCGCCACTGCTTAGCTAGACAGTCGGGGGTTTAAGGAGTCGTCGACCTTATTGTCCCCCACCCCCACTTCTATATTTGTCAAGGGATCCTTTCAAGGGGTCGTCGGCCCCTTGGTCCCCGACAAGGCTGTCGCGGTCTTTCCCGCAGCCTTGGACGGCATCCGAAGCGCGCGACCCGCTGTCGCCATTCCTAACCCCTCCAGACAGACACGGTAGGGGGGAAATTAGCTACTGGCGCCATAGGTCTCTACCTTAACAGGCATGTTGATTAGAATGCATTCAGAGAGGAACTACTTGTTAAGAGCCAATTCGCTTGCTAATGATGGTGACGACTATGAGCTTTCTAAATGTATAATCCTCCTCCTATGTGCCGCCGCGATGGCTCAGTGGTTATAACGCTCGGCTACTAACCCGAAAAACGCGGGTTCAATCCGGCCGTGGCGGTCAGATTTCGATGAAGGCGAAATTCTAGAGGCCCGTGTGCTGCGCGATGTCAGTGCACGTTAAAGAACCCCAGATGGTCGAAATTTCCGGAGCCCTTCACTACGGCGTCCCTCATAGCCTGAGTTGCTTTAGGACATTAAACCCCCATAAAACCCAAAACAAACCTTCTCCCTTGTCTTTATTTACTTTCCAACTAAACGGTGGGTGGCAAATCAGCTTTACAGAGGTTCCGTTTGTCTGTTCATTCCTGCCTTCCATGTATAACCACCTTTCCATTTAAAGCTTAGCTCACTTCTCTATGGTGTAATAATTTCCCGTCAGCTTTTTCCTTTATTCTCGTTTCACCGCAATCTTCACAATACACTATAGTGTGGAAGCATAGTGCTGAAATGTTTGCCACTCATATTATTTTGTTGTCATTATTTATTCGCGAACAGAATATCAAGACGGCTTCTCGGTTTAGTAAGCAAGCACGGCCAGGATTTTTTGTGTAGCCTGGAAAAAGGAGAATGAACGACCTACTAAACAAACAAAAAGAGGAAGTTAATAAAGTAAGGAGAAAATGCCACTTTTATGAAGTCATTCAATAAAGGCTATGGAATATTCCCGTCCCATACCGCATTTTAGAGATTCACGGTTGCTATGTATGGCTTAAACAACCAGCCGTCTTTAAAAGAATGTGCTGAAGTAGTGCCGTTAACTATATTTTTTCTCTCGGTTAGTCGGTTGCACATCGTGGATCATTAAACGGCGCCATAAACGAGGACGACAAAATGCAACATAGAATTAACTGCTTTTTCTTTTCCGTATTTTTTTGCACAAATTCTAGTTTCAAGTCCCAAAATTTTCCAAATACTCCACTCCTTGTGCATGAGTGCGTTTGTATCCGCTATGCACCCTGGTCAGTCCCAAGGCGTGGGTATGTGCCATTAAAGGTTTTACAATTCGACTAGCTTAAAAGATTTAAATGTGTGAAACTTGCAGGTAAAGCATGCGAAGTCCTTTTGGGCTAGCATTTGAAATGGTGACGTAATCGCCCATTAAAATCGCGATGACCTTCAAGCTTCTCCACCGCGCACAATGCCAAGTGGGGAGCATATTGTAGCGTGCAACGCCAAAAAGAACACCCGCGCAGAGACGAAAAACCTGCGGCGGTCCCCTAGTGGTTCGAGCGCGCGCGAGAGAGCCAACTAACTTCTTCCTCTTCTAGCGCATGCGCTACTTCTGTCTCTTCTTCGAATGCATGTATCACTGCCCCCCTCTTCTGCGGCATCGACACGATGCGGCTGGGAGGGAAAAGTCAGCGAAAGGGTAGAACACAGCTGCAGTGGACCGCAGTTCAGTCAGGTAGTTCAGTCAGGTAGCCGGTCGTGGTAAGGCTTCATGCGAACAACGTGTACGACTTCAGTTCGGTGCGACCGGCGCGATGAACAAGCTGTCGGGGCGGGAGCAACTGCATAAGTCACATCACTGATGCGGCGCACTACTTCGTAAGGGCCGAAGTATCGGCGCAGCAGCTTTTCAGAGAGCCCGCGGCGACGAACAGGTATCCAAATCCACACAAGGTCGCCGGGAGCATAACTGACGAAACGGCGTCCACAGTTGTACTTAGTGGCGTCAGCCTCCTGTTGACGGTGGATGCGCAGGCGGGCCAGTTGACGCGCTTCCTCAGCACGCTGAACGAAGGTATCTACGTCGATGTCAGCGTCAGAGTCGCAGTAAGGGTCGACGGGCAACATAGCATCCAACGGAGTGGTCACCTGGCGACCGAAGACAAGCTGAAAGGGGGTCAGTCGGGTTGTTTCCTGCAGGGCGGTGTTGTACGCAAACGTTACGTACGGCAGAATGGCGTCCCAAGTTCGATGCTCGACGTCAACGTACATTGATAGCATGTCGGCTAGTGTGCGGTTGAGTCGCTCTACCAACCCGTTTGTCTGCGGGTGATACGCCGTAGCACGTCGGTGGCTCGTGTGCGTCAGAGTCATCACGGACTGGGTTAAGCGGGCCGTGAAAGCAGTTCCCCGGTCAGTAACAACAACGGCGGGTGCTCCATGACGCAAGACAATGTTGTGGACGAAGAACTGCGCCACTTCAGCAGCAGTGCCTTTGGCAAGAGACGTGGTCTCAGCGTACCGTGTGAGGTAGTCAGTCGCAACGACTATCCAACGCTTTCCAGACGAAGACTTCGGAAATGGGCCAAGGAGGTCCATGCCCACTTGATGGAAAGGGGTCTTCGGTGGATCGACGGGGTGAAGAAATCCGGCCGGTTTCAATGGAGGAGTCTTCCGACGTTGGCATTCACGGCATGTTTTGACGTAGGCCCGCACCGATGGGAGTAACCTGGGCCAATAATACTTTTGTCTAATCCGCGCGAGTGTACGGCTGACTCCAAGGTGGCCGGCGGATGGTGCATCATGACAGGCACTCAAGATCTCAGACCGCAGCTGTGATGGTACGACGAGTAGGAACACTTCTTCGCTGTTGGCAAAGTTGCGCTTGTAGAGAACACCAGACCGTAAAGTGAAGGTGTGAAGCCCTCGAAGAAAAACACGCGGAATGGGAGCTTCACTGCCTTCGAGGTAATCGATGAGCGGCGCCAACTCCGTGTCCGCCCTCTGAAGCTGCGCCATTTGGGTGGTACTAACAGAGCCCAGGAAAGGAAAATCATCGGTGGTTTCTTCGGTATTGATTGGGATAGGCGCGCGCGACAGACAATCCGCATCCTGATGCTTGCGGCCAGACTTGTAAACTACTGTTAAGTCGTATTCTTGCAAGCGTAAGCTCCATCTAGCCAAGCGTCCTGAGGGGTCTTTGAGGCTCGCCAGCCAGCATAAGGAGTGGTGGTCGCTTACCACACGGAAGGGTCGTCCGTAGAGGTACGGTCGGAACTTGCAGATGGCCCATATCACTGCAAGACATTCTTTCTCCGTCGTTGAATAATTGGTCTCGGAGCGCGTAAGTGTCCGACTAGCATAACTGATGACCCGTTCTGCACCGTCTTGCCACTGGATCAGTACTGCACCAAGGCCAACATTGCTGGCGTCAGTGTGGATGTCCGTGGCAGCATGCTCGTCGAAATGGCCGAGTATCGGAGTGCTTTGCAGACGGCTGCGAAGCTCGACAAATGCAGCCTCTTCGTCGGTCCCCCAGAGGAAGGGCGTGTCGTCACGGGTCAGTGCGTTCAGCGGTTCCGCGATTTTCGAGAAATCTTGAATAAAGCGCCTATAATAGGAGCACAGGCCTAAAAACCGGCGAACGGCCTTCTTGTCAGTTGGGCGTGGAAAACCTGAGACGGCAGCAGTCTTGTCAGGGTCCTGGCGAACACCTTGTGCGCTGACAACGTGACCAAGAAAGCGAAGTTCCTCAAAGCCAAAATGGCATTTCTCGGCTTTGATGGTGAGTTGCGCGGATTTGAGCGCTTGTAGCACAATGCGCAACCGCTCCAAGTGTTGGTCAAAGGTGGGCGAAAATATAACGACATCGTCCAGGTACACCAGGCAGGACTGCCATTTCAAGCCGGAGAGGACAGTGTCCATCATGCGTTGGAAAGTAGCCGGTGCTGAGCACAGACCAAATGGGAGCACTTTAAACTCATAGAGGCCGTCAGGCGTCACGAAAGCCGTCTTCTCCCGGTCTCTCTCTCGTCCACTTCGATTTGCCAGTACCCGCTTTTAAGATCCAATGACGAGAAGTATCTGGCGTTCCGCATTCGGTCGAGCGCGTCATCTATCCTGGGCAGCGGGTAAACGTCCTTTTTGGTCACGCTGTTAAGTTTCCTGTAGTCCACGCAGAAACGCAGAGTATTGTCCTTCTTTTTGACAAGAACCACAGGCGATGCCCACGGACTGGTGGACGGCTGAATGACATCGTCTGCAAGCATCTCGGCAACCTGATTCTGAATGGCTTCTCTCTCCACCGGGGAAACACGATATGGGCGCTGGCAGACGGGTCGCGTAGTCTCGTCAGTGATGATACGATGCTTGGCGAGTGGAGTTCGGCCGACCTTCGAGCACGTAGCGAAACAGTCCGCAAATTCTGCCAAGAGGGCCGACAGAAGATCCCTCTGAACCGACGGCAAGGCAGGATTTATTCTGACTGACTGAAGAACGTGATGTGGGCCAGCATACTCCGGAGAGGGTCCTCCCACGGTGCACAAACCTGGAACCTCAGCAACGTCGTGGAGGAAGGCAATAGCCATGCCTTTGGCCAGGTGCTGATATTCGTTGGCAAAGTTAGTCAGGAGGACGTGGGTGCGGCCGTCACGTAGTTGGACGAGACCTCTGGCAACGGCAAGTCCCCGCTTAAGCAGCAGTGGACTATGGCTGTCCGCTAGGCCCTCATAGTCATGAAAGAGGTCGTTCCGCACGAGCACCAGAACACTGCACCGCGGCGGCACCGTGACGTCGTTCTCGACAATGCGCAGAGCGTTGCTGCAGGGATCGCGGGAGTCAAAGCGCGCCACGGCCTGTTTGGTCGAGAACGTGACACGTGCCTCCTGAAAGTCAATCACAGCGCCGTTCGACTGCAGGAAGTCGATCCCCAGAATCAAGTCTCTGGAACACTCGGGGAGTACGACAAATTCACCAACGTACGTAAAACCACTAATCCCAACTCTAGCCGTGCACTTGCCCACAGGGGAAATTAGGTGGCCACCAGCGGTGCGAATGGGGGTCCCCGTCCACGGTGTAAGAACCTTCTTAAGTTCTCCAGCGAAGGCACGGCTCATAACAGAGTAATCAGCACCGGTATCGAGCAGCGCGGTAATGTCAGTGCCATCAATTGTCACACGCAAATCGGATGCAGCGTATCTGATACTGTCGCTGCCTCTCTCTGTCCGGGTATCGTCGGCTCGAGGGTTCCGCGATGGAGGATCTTGACACGTCCCGACGTCAGCGGCCTTACCTCCAGAGGTCGCTGGTGTTAGTTTTCCCGACGCGGACTCGGCGAGCGACGGCCAGCAGAGCTACTCTGGCGGCCAGGGCTGGAAGCGCGATAACGGAGAGGCGAAGGGGAACGGGACTCGCGCCTTCCAGAGTAGGCAGGGTTCTGGCGTGCCCAGAGATGCTGTGCAATCTCATGCGGTCGTTCGCCGTTCTGAGGGCAGGGTGCGTCGGGATGGAAACCGCGAAGGCCCACTTGGCGGTACGGACAGGCGCGGTAGAGGTGACCAGGCTCCCCACAGTGGTAGCAGAGAGGCCTGCGATCCGGTGTACGCCACAAATCCGACTTGCGAGGGCGTGGCCCAGCTGTAGCAGATGCGGTTGCAGAATACGTGGCGATGTTACTCACGGAGGTCGACGGGGTCACACCGTAGCCAGGCACGCTTGCGTGACATGTGCCGATGTTGCTCACGCCAGGCGTTGGGGTAATGGGACCGTAGCCTGTCGTGCGACGTACAACAGATGCGTACGTGGGTCGGTCATCGAACCGAGATGGCGCTTCGGGGACAGGAGGTGCCTGCGCAGCCTGTCGCACCTCGTCCCTGACAACTTCGGACAGCGCTGCCAGCGGCGCAGGTGCAACCTGAGGCAGATGGATCCGTTGCAGTTCCTCCCGGACAACGGAGCGAATTAGTTCACGCAAGGTGTCTGCACTGCCTCCGAGACACGACGAAAAGCCTTCGGGCACCCTGCAGTTGATGTCCCGGTTGTACTGGCGGGCCCGTTGTTGCAGCGTCGTCTCCATCGTGGTCGCCTCGGTTAGAAATTCCGCCACCGTGCGGGGTGGGCTGCGCACGAGGCCCGCGAACAGCTCCTGCTTAACCCCACGCATGAGATGGCGCAGCTTCTTCTCCTCTGTCATGTTGGGGTCGGCGCGCTTGAAAAGACGGGTCATGTCTTCGGTGTACATGCGCACGCTTTCGTTCGTGCGCTGATTTCGGGAGTGCAGCGCAGCTTCGGCCTTCTCCCGGCGGTCAGCGTTGGGAAACGTAGCCAGGAGACTCCGGCAAAACGTCTCCCAGGTGGGAAGTGTAGCCTCGTGGTTTTCAAACCACGTCCGAGCAGACTCTTCCAGGGCAAAGTAGACGTTATTCAGCTTCCGCTCGTCGCACCAGCCGTTGTAGCGTGCGACCCGCTCGAACGTCTCCAGCCAGTCCTCAGCGTCTTCGAACACGTCACCGTGAAAAGATGGCGGTGTTCGCGGTGGGTGGCAAAGGATCGGCGCCAGGGGCCTGGTGTCAGCGGCCATGGCAGTTGGACTCGACGGTAGAGGCTGGATCGGCGGCTGGGTCCTGGTGTCAGTGGCCATGTCAGTTGGACTCGGCGGTCGAGGCTGCGTCGTCCTTGTTGGCGGGGGAAGGGGCCCAAATTCAGGCGACTCTCCGCGGAGACGGCGGCTGGGTCGCTGGTGAACCGGTGTGAGGTCCGTAGTGACGCTGTACGGAGTTTGCAGGTCGGGAAGCGTACCCAGCACTGCTCCACCAAACTTTAGCGTGCAACGCCAAAAAGAACACCCGCGCAGAGACGAAAAACCTGCGGCGGTCCCCTAGTGGTTGTTGTTGTTGTTGTTGTAGCCTACGACAGAATGGCACATACCCACTCTGGGGGATCGGCCAAGAATCGGGTGGAAAAGGTTGGTATTCACCTGTACGTAGTAAAGGCAAAAGGAAAGCACACGGGAGAGGAACACCGGGGGAGTCAACCACAAGAAGGGCACGGAGAGGATGAAGAAAAAAATCAACAAAACTGAAAAATAATAATAATAATCATAATATATATATATATATATATATATATATATATATATATATATATATATATATATATATATATATATATATATATATAAAGGAGATTGGATTGAAGAGAGAGAGAGAAAGAGAGAAAAGAGAATAATTCGAAAAAAAAATGAAGCATAAAAAGAAAATACTGAAAGCTTTAGCAAGGAAGTCGATGAGATTCCAGCAAGAAATTTTGAACAGCGGCACAGACAGACCTGTGGCTGAACCCAAGTGTGGTGGCACCAAATGATAGCAAGTGTGGGCTGCTCAAACTGAGGCCAAGTTGCTGTAAGGGCAACTCCAGCAGTCTTCTTCTCAAAGAGGTGAAACGACGACAATGGAGCCAAAAATGATCGATAGATTCAGGCTCACGGCAAAATGCACAGAGGGGAGATAGTGGTTCGAGCGCGCGCGAGAGAGCCAACTAACTTCTTCCTCTTCTAGCGCATGCGCTACTTCTGTCTCTTCTTCGAATGCATGTATCAATATGATGACGTCATCGAAGGTATCGGTACATTTCTAACGCATAAACGCCCGCTTTGAAGGAAAAAAAAAACAATGTCACCGAGGGCTAAGCCCACCGAACGTTGTTTGGAGCATGAAACGAGGCACGGCAGGGTGTGGCTAACGGCAGCGGTAATTTGAAACCATACCTTCCGTGACGTCACACTGAACTTCCCCGCACTCCTCCGGTGCTTCGAGGAGAAGCGCAAAATTCAATCGCCGGTTACGTCACTATTTTAAATGCTAGTGCAAAAAAACTTGACATGCTTTACCTATGGCCTATATAGATCTGAATCCTTGAATATCGCGAAGGACACCATAATCATCATCATCAAACTACAGGACCTTCCTGTAGTTTCTGCGTTGCTTCTTTGCCAGCCATTGTTTTCCGCGTTCCTTTATGTTCATGATGATGGGCAGTCCGGAAAGCGGTGCACTTTTACAAAAGCGACAGATAACCGTTGCTTACCACGTTCCAAAAATTCCAATAAGGAGAGGTATCAGGCAGGGAGACACGATCTCGCCAATGCTATTCACCGCCCACTTACAGGAGGTATTCTGGGGCCTGAAATGGGAAGAGTTGGGGATAAGAGTTAATGGAGAATACCTGAGTAATCTGCGATTCGCTGATGACATTGCCTTGCTAAGCCACTCAGGAAATGAAATGCAAAACATGATAAGTTAGACAGGCAGAGCAGAAGGGTGGGGCTAAAAATTTATATGCAGCAGTGACCGCTGATCCGGATCATGAGAGGGAAATAACTAGAAGAAGAATGGGGTGGAGCGCATATGGCAGGTTCTCTCAAATCATGAATGGAAGTTTACCAATATCCCTCAGGAGAAAAGTATACAACAGCTGTAACTTACCGGTACTCACCTATGGGGCAGAAGCGTGGAGGCTAGCAAAGAGGGTTCAGCTTAAGTTAAGGACAACGCAGCGAGCTATGGAAAGAAATATGATAAGTGTAACGTTAAGAGATCGGAAGCGGGCGGAGTGGGCGAGGGAACAAACGGGGGTTAATGACATCCTAGTCGAAATCAAGAGGAAGAAATGGGCTTGGGCAGGGCATGTAATGCGAAGGCAAGATAACCGCTGGTCCTTAAGATTAACGGAGTGGATTCCAAGAGAAAGCAAACGCGGCAGGGGGTGGCAGAAAGTTAGGTGGGCGGACGAGATTAAGAAGTTTGCGGGGATACGGTGGCCGCAACTGGCAAAGGACAGGGTTAATTGGAGGTACATAGGAGAGGCCTTTGCCCTGCAGTGGGCGTAGTCAGGCTGATGATGATGATGATGATGATGACCACGTTGAATAGCGGCGTTAACTGGACATTGGAGCATATCTCAATGCACTCACTTCGAAATTTTGTAACGCAGATTCTTCATCGTGGCTTCCTTCCTGGTTCACCAAATCGCCAACGCGAACATCACTGTGAGGATGCTGGACGCGGCGGGAAATTCTTTCCTCGAGTTCGCGCTAAAATCTGGCATGCTGTTGTTCAACTTCCTCTTCTTCATCTACGACATGCTGCACTTCATCGTCTTAAGACCGTGCTGCGAAGGGCTCATCAGCTACGTACTTCAGGAGCAAAATACGCTCAAGTCTATCCTGGAGAACGACTACGTGTTCGTGGCGAAGCTGTCGGGAGTCACAGAGTTGGAGAGAGTCAGGATGAACGTGGCATCCATCGCGAAACTGAGGAGGTTGCTCAACGGGATTTGGCAGTACTCTATCATGACGTCCGCTGTCGTACTCCTCGCCATGTCTTGCATATGCATCTACACCGTGTTCGACGATGGCGTACCGACGGACCAGCTTCTTCTGACCATGTCCTACTGTTTCTTTTCGACCGTCGATTTCGTTGACATCGCCCGTCTGAGCCAGACAATGGCCAACGAGGTAATGAAAAAGGTAGCCCTCGGGCTAGTTGTTGTTTTTTTATGCTAGCAAAACAGCTAAAAAAACATGGACAAAGATAAAATGTGTACACACAAGGCGTTTTGCTGTGTCCACTTTGTGCCTTCGTCTGCGTCTTTTGAGCTGTTTTGCAAGCATGAGGAAATAATACATTAACAAAGTTTTCGATATAGATATTCAGATCCGCGATATTATCCATGATTGTTGATTAAAGCTTGGCGAACGGGCGGTTACTAGAATTTAAAATCGTAGCATAAACACGACATCTTAAAGCTACAGCTACTACCAAAATGAAATCGAACGGTTCGTAGTTAAAATCAAATTTTTTTCTTTCTGTTGCACATGACTTTCAAAAACAATACTGGTATTCTCATTAAGCCCCAAAACTACTTGAAGCTGCATTCTTTAGTATCACGTGTTGGAGCCTAACGATGGCAAACCAGATTCGAATATGTTGATGAATTTTTGAACTTTTCTGTTGAACATGCGGTACTGTTGCAAAGATGAGCACGCTAAGCCTTGACGGAAGATAATTCACATTCCAGCTATAGTATCGAGACGGTATATTACGAACTTGCAGGTCTCCGTAATATAAAATTGAACACTTTGTACTCAAGCACAAAACTTATTTGTACATCGGCGTCTGACTTGCAATCTAAAGTGGAGGATCAATATTCCAGAACAATATTCCCAGTTCATGTTGCCTGAAATCGAGCGTAAGAGCAAAGCAGATGCTTATTTGAATGGGGCAAGAAACGTGTGAATATGGAGTAACGTTTGGGGGTCAGGTTTTTCCCAAGTAGACTTTTTGGCGCATCAAACCTTACGGCCGATGGAGTAATGTATAGTTTAGTTTCAAGGGTGAGCGAATTTTTAGGGACCTCAGACCCAAAGTTTCGGTTTTTCTCCAAGCTGGTTAACCTCTGTAAAGTGATGATGTTCACATGCTTCACAGAGCCTTTGTGTTTTTGTCAAGGTTCAACGGCTGAAGGAAAGCTTGATGAAGGTGACAATGTTCCACGACACGCCTGTGCAGTTCCGTCAGGTAATGTGAAACTTCCAAGTTGTCGCGCCCATTTCAGTGGCTTCTTAACAAAAAAATAAAAAGTGAATGCGCACCGCGTCTGCACATCCGTACTTATTTTCAATGTGGAAAGTTTTGCGGATTGCAAAGCATCAGGGTTTTCGCACGTGTTGACCTTGTCTTGCATATTGAAGCGAACTGTTCATTGTTTTCTTTTTTTCTTTGCTTATGTTATTCATTCATGGCCACTTGTAAGCAGCCTTACCGTTTTTCACCTTGCGCGAGAAGCGATCATATTCCTCTAGAAAAATTTTGACCGTGGGAAATAGTTTCTATGGCGTTGGAGAATGTTATCAGTACTTTTCTCGCCTTGTGTAAAATTCCTCGTCGCTTTTCAATAAACGCAATTGAAACTGGTGCGGATTCTGATAGTCGACGCCTCCGAGTGCAAGTTGCTGCTGTTGCCCCCGCCGAGTAGCTGAGTTGATTCTAGGCAAGACTTAGGCAAACAGTTTTTAATTTACACCATTCGGCCGTATTTTGTCGACAACATTCGCCGGGATTGTCGTTATATACAGTGAATACAGACATAAAAACTATCTCCTTATATACGCGCAAAAAAAAAAGCATTCCTCTTTTACTTATGTTCCACGCAGGTTGCATATTTGCACAATTCACTCCGTCCGGAAGAGATGTTTCTCACTGGAGGAAATTTTTTCAATCTGAACCTGCCGCTTCTGGTGTCCGTAAGTGTTGTTTTTTTTTTTGTTTTTTTTTCGTTTTGCGCAAACATTGATAGATGCAAGGGCTGCCTGAAACCTTATCTTATTGTCGTTTTTTGAAGACCTTGCACAAAGCCTTACCAAACCTGCGTACAGATCAGCATAGAAACCAGCATACTAACCCTCTAGTATCGCATTTCAATTTCGAGCAGTCAAGGAGGAGGACGGAATTATGAAGTAAGAGACGATACCGGTGGGACGTTGCAAAAAGCGCATATACTAAAACGATATGGGATGTGGTACGTAGTGTGTAACGTCCCACCGTTACACACTTCTCCAGTACGGCTGTTGGAGAAGCCGTAGTGGAGGGCTCCGCCCTTATAGAAATGGTCTATAGACAGTCTATAGACTTCTCATTGACTCTATTGACTTCTTATAGATATTGCTTTTTGTCTGTTCATAGTCAATAGACTGTCTATAGACAAAAGTTTACTAAAAGTGTATGGCCATAAAAATATATATTGTCTCTAGACTGCATATGCGTTTGTATTGCCTATAGACTGTTCTGTAGGATTTGTCTATAGACAGTCTATAGACTTTAGAGACAGAAGTCTACAGACACTCTATAGAGTGTCGAAAACTTTTTCGTAAGGGCGGGCTAATTTTCACCACGTTGTATTTTTTTAAGTGCGCTGCCATCACACAAAAAATACACTGAAACAAAATATAAGCATAGATAGGGAAGTATATTATTCGCAGTGTTCGAGTATACTTATTCTGCTGATACACCGGCAGGTCTGCGTATTCTCCGTAGGAGTGAGAAGCGGCGTATCTTGTATGATTTATGATCGAAGACAGATAAAAATAATAAAGCAGCAACTAATTTCAATCTCCATTCTCATAACAAGATGTGGCTGACTGTATTCACTACGCATACATTCTGATTTAATTCGGTCGTTGAGTGTGAATATTGCGCATCTCGTGAACATATTTATAGCAGAAGCGGACATGTTTTTCGTAATCGCTGACTGAAAAGATAGCACCTGTTCAGATGTATATGAACTTGCACCTTGAGATGTAACTTTATCATCAAGTTTATCTAGAAAAGCTGCTTGCGTTTGTAGTTCACAAAAATTGAGTTTTCTTTGCTCTTTTCAAGGTTTGGCAAATCGGAAACAATAAATGAGTTCGCGTGATCTCAGTGATGCGTTGTAGCATACCGCCGTTTGTGTCTCTTTGGAGAGCTTTGTAGCTCTTGTATAGACGTCATCAGAACTTTTATTGCATAGGTAATTATTATGTGTTGAGTTTCGTTAATGTTGCTTCTTTTATGCAGCATTCACGTGTCTTTAGTAACGCAGGACGTTTCGGCATTTAAGTGAGGAGGTCGCTGAAGACTTGAAACTAGAAAACAAGAAAGTTGTCTCCACCCGAAGCACGTGTATTATATATAGCGGATGTCCTTTCAGAACAACACCTGTCCTTCTCGGTACGACTGAAGTGAGTTTATACACTGAGAACTCAGGGCCTGACCGCGTCGCAGTGGCTCACGACCTAGAAAAATCTTCAAAGCCATTTCACGATTTCTTTTTGAAACAAGTTTGTACAGAGTTTTAGAACACTGACGCTCTAACCCTGGGAAAGACAAATTTCTTTGGAGAAATTATTGCCATCTGAATAGAGCATCAAAAATGGAGGAAGGAAAGGTCAGGAGAGGCCCTCACTATCCTAGCTGCACGCCAGAAAGCGTGCCGGAAGTCACGTGCTTTCGCAAGGTCTACTGGGAGTCTTTGGACGACGGCGCAGCCAATAGGAACGCGGGGCGAAGCGGCGTCGTCTGCTACATTGCCTGCTGCGCGTGCGCAAGCGCGCAGAAATGGCGGCCAAGTAGGAGGGGGGGGGGGAAATCATGGGGGGAGCAGGCTTCAAAAAATGTGACGTAACCGCCTCTCCTGAGTTCTTTCCTTCCTCCATGGCATCAACACTTTTTTTGACATCGGGTGTTTTGTAATCAAGAAAATGACATAAGTTCTGTGTTGCAGCTTGCGGGGTCTGTCATCACCTATTCTGTCATCTTGGTGCAAACGAGCGACAGCATGGAGCATATGAACACTCTGAGATTTAATCGCAGTGCCTCGGAGGCATGAGGAGTCTTCTTTTCGTGAAGAGGTCACCTGACGCTGACAGGATGACTGAATTTTTTTTTAATAAACCATGTGACGTGAAGGTTTTCGAAAATGTTTCTTCTTTTGGCGCTCGCATACTAGCATTCGTCACTCTTCAAAATAAACATGCCTCTAAATCTTGTTTTCACTTAGTCTTTCTTCTGCGTTCTTCTTGTTCCCCATCCAAGCGGTGGTGAGCGCAAATTATGATCTAAAAGCACAGCAACTGTCTCATCTAAGTGATCGTGTCAGTAAAATGGCAAGAAACAAAAATGCTTTTTTTTAGTACGAAGTCCTCCTTCTTATCGGTAATTAAACTAAAGTTTTCGAGTGGTTACAGCTAAGTACAGCAAGCTGCAATCGAATCTTTTATGATATATGCCAGCTTTCAGAGATGTCATAAGAAATCAGAAAAATACCGTATTCATAGCTTCTCCAGCCATGAATCAAGATAAATTCTTCTCTCATGAAATAACGGTGCTTACCTGTCTTGTTGAATCATGAGCTCTTTGTCCCCTTCATTACTTATATTGTGACGAAGACGAAGCTGGCAGTGGCGCGGGACGGAGCGCCCGTGCTAGGCCAGCGGCCATTAAATCATCTCATAGCCATGGTTCACCACGTCTCATTCTTCGGCTGGCCGCCACGTAACATTTGGTGTGAGGTGCTGGGGCCCCTTCATCGCCATCCTGGTCACGGAGCTTCGACGTCCTGGGCCTGCCGTGGACGTCGGCCGTGAGTACCTAGTCAGCGCCGCACGGCCGTGCCCCAGCCCGCCCTACCTGAACCGACCTCGACGCTCACCCCAGCCCCGTCCCCCGCCCGGACCACACTACACGACGACCCAAGACCCGACGGACCCAAGACCCGACGGACCCAAGACCCCACCGACCCAAGACCCCACTGACCCAAACGTGAAGACACCGTCCCCCTGCCTCTGCCGTTCGGTGCGTCCAGAGACCTCGGCCGTCAGCTCCTGGCACCCTGCGGCCCGGATGCTTCGTGGACCGGGACTCATTCTCTCATCTTGAAAAATTTAGCGCGACACACAAGGACAGAAAGAGTAGACGACACGAGCGCTGAAAAATTTAGCGCGACACACAAGGACAGAAAGAGTAGACGACACGAGCGCTCTCATCTCATTCTCTCATCTTTCTCATCGTGGCGGCCAGCACTGCACCATCTTCTACATACTGTTCGATCCTTCACTCAAGACCATCCATCGCCATTTCGCCGTCTGTTCGTCACCGATCGGGACGATCGCTCGGAGGCCCCGGGTAGTGCGACGAAGACGAAGCTGGCAGTGGCGCGGGACGGAGCGCCCGTGCTAGGCCAGCGGCCATTAAATAATCTCATAGCCATGGTTCACCACGTCTCATTCTTCGGCTGGCCGCCACGTAACAATATTAGGCAAAAAAAATAGTTTTATCTCATTCCCGACATCATGCGTCAGTAGTCCTTGCAGTAAAGCTTTGATACTATGATCCAGCCAAGGTTTGCTCAAAAATATCTGGGATAGAGATATCTTTCTACAGTATTTGGTTGAATGTTGCATAAAACATTGTTGACATTTGGTTATGACCTCCCAAACAAACTTGGCCACTCCCGATATTCTCACGGCCCTGGTCCTCTTCCCGCGACTTCGGCGAAGCGGCGTGCGCGG
The DNA here is from genome assembly GCF_055824585.1 of Amblyomma mixtum. Taxonomy (NCBI): domain Eukaryota; kingdom Metazoa; phylum Arthropoda; class Arachnida; order Ixodida; family Ixodidae; genus Amblyomma; species Amblyomma mixtum. The sequence continues at coordinate 104,031,271 of NC_143020.1, forward strand.
AAAGATTGTTCTAGATGGTTCCAGCTCTCTCGAAAAGTCAGGTGGATGGAGACGCAGCTTGACGCGAGCTGTGGAGCCTACTCATCATCATCATCAGCCTGACTGCGCCCACTGCAGGGCAAAGGCCCCTCCCCTATCTCTCCAATTAACCCTGTCTTTGGAAAGTTGCGGCCACCGCATCCCCCCCTGCAAACTTCTTAATCTCATCCGCCACCTAACTTTCTGCCGCCCCTGCTACGCTTGCCTTCTCTTGGAATCCACTCCGTTACCCTAGAGGACCAGCGGTTATCTTGCCTTCGCATTGCATGCCTCACCCAAGCCCATTTCTTCCTCTTGATTTCGACTAGGATGTCCCGGCGTTTGTTCCCTCACCCACTTCGCCCGCTTTCGGTCTCTTAAAACGTTACACCTATCATTTTTCTTTCCATAGCTCGCTGCGTTGTCCTTAACTTCACATCACCATTTAGTTTGCCCTTAAACGTACCGGGTGAGTTATTACATAAGAGGGGAGGTAACGCATAACTATAACGCAAGAATTGATGGCCAGAACAGAAGCATAAAACTGTCAAAAGGCTCAAATACAAAATAACATTTCCCATGATAGAGTAATGAAAAAGAAGAGGAAGCAACAATTTATGATGTGTTCGATTACACAGCGACTCCCATGCTAATTTTTTTTTACTTTTTTTTTAATTAATTTATTTATTTATTTATTTTTCCCCCCTTTTTGTTTTCATTTTTCTGATTATCAATCTCTTAATTTATTATTATTATTTTTTATTTTTTCTGCCTCTCTTTCAGTCAATACAAAATTGAACCATTCCAGATGTTGCATTCAAAACTGCACATTATGCCGTCCTCCCATCTTCGATCTCCCAGCTAACAGGACCCCTTTCGTTGCGTCGTCCAATCTGTCAGCCTATACCCTATTAATTCTCCTTTTTCCTCTAAAGCTCCTAATCATTCCAACAGTTCACCGCCTGTGTCTTGGCCACTCCCCCGTAGTGGGTATGTGCCATTCTACTCGAGGCCAACCAACCAACCAACCAACCAACATGTTCAGGGAGCTGGTTCCACTCCTGAATTGAAGCGCCGGATGCTCAAGGAGTTGAACAGACGAAAATATGTGCTCACTGGTGTAACTAGTAGAGAATCACGGAGATTGCGGAAGTTGTGGCAAGGTTTACGGAACAGACAGAGGCGAGAAATTCTGCGTCTAAGGGCTAGTGGGCTAATACCGACAGATGTCTTAATACTGTGGATGATGCAGCGAAAGTCATAATTTGAAGACACAAAACGGACTGCGCGGTTCTAGATGGGTTCAGTTTTGTTAAAGAGAATTTCGTTCCCTTTCTCAGCGCCACCGCACGCTTCCAGAATTTTCCCGCCTCCATTCGGAACTGTGTGTACCCTATACTGTCGCCTGTGGTACAAGTACCGCAGCCGCTGCTCGCAAAAATCGCACTACCGAGAAGCGTACCCATCGGCTAATTTTTTTTTACATTCCAAATACAAAATAAAGCAACATTTTCAGGGATACTTTTAAGCGGTTTTCAGCATGTGAAATATATCCCGGACGAGGTGCCCGTCTATTCAAATATCGTTATTCTGTCTGCTTAGTTAAGCAGCACTGTAGCCACAGCTCGGCGCGTCTGGCTCGTAACCCCTACATAAAGAAAAGCACGATCATTATTAACAAGGTGTAAGTGCATATGAAGTACGACGACTGTCATCAAAAACAAGGAAAGGAGATGGGAGTTTTCCTGCGGTGTGGATCAATTGAAAATTAGCAGCGTGGTCCCTTTTTTTTAAATAATTGGTTTTAAAACAGAGGAAAAGACAGCCACAACGCTACTGTTGGGATTCGAACTCGCGATACCTGCGTACTGCAGAGCACACACAGAAAATCTCAAAACCTTCCCCTAGGCTCCCCTTGGTTACAATTAAGGTTCGCTCCCTTCACATGTTTGTATCAACGAGCACCTAATTTCATTTTCCTACCTTTGCCTAGGCAAGTTTTTTATACGCGTCAAACGACAGCGAGGTCAATAGCTTTGGTCTTTTTACAGCCTGCAACCTTCCAATGCACAGCAGCAGTCACGAAAAGATGCAACAAAAAAGCACATTCCCCAGGTGAGGCTCGAACTCACAACCCCGGCATAGCTCACGAAAGCACTGTCGTATAAGTACCGTGCGCTAACCAATTGCGCCACTGGGGAAGTACGACACATGCGTGCTCGAGTGTGCAAGTCTTTTATGACCTATGTCAATCGTGACCTTTCCTACAGATGTGCTCTACGCTCGGGACGTCATCACGGGGTTACTTCTTAGTCAGCGCGACCACGTTTTATTATTAAGGCGAAAGCCTTCAATGGCTCATTTTCCCGTCCGTCCGTCCGGCGTTACATCCAGCGCCTGGGGTGACTCATCGACGAACCCAGCTGAAAGGAGAAAACGAAGGGGCCAAAATGTAACCCCGACGCCAACTTTCATGGATTGTAGAGTAAATAGTTAATTAATTATGGCCAATTATAGCGAAAAAACAAATAAAACCACGAAATGCATCGATATAGAGCGGACCTCAATATATCGACGGCAAAGGTGTGACGTCACATATCCACCGGAAGTCGTCACAGCTTAGCGAAAATTATCACAGAATGGGCGGAAAAACGTCGGATTGGCGTCAAATGAGATTGCAAAATGTGTCTTTAAGCGCAATTAGTACTTAAGATCACCGAAAGATGTATAATTTGGGTAAAATTGCTCTAAAACGAGGAAAACTGGATGATGACGTCACATCAGACGAAAGGACGTCGAAGCAGTGTGATCCGCCGCCAAGCAACAACTGCCGATGCGCTGCGCATGCGCAGCGTGACGTCACCGCTTCCTCTCCCCACGCTCTACTCCTCTCTCGTAAAATGAATTCAAGCGCTGCAAATTCAAATCAGGGCAATGAGTCGCAAACGGCTTTCGCCTTCCCGTACCTAAGAGATAGCTAAGTGCATCGAACGAATTTTTTGTTTCAACCAATCGTGGCAGGTATCATTCGATAATATATCAATTCAGAAAGAAAAAACAATACGTTCCCCAGGTGAGGCTCGAACTCACAACCCCGGCATAGCTCACGAAGCACTGTCGTATAAGTACCGTGCGCTGACCAATTGCGCCACTGGGGAACTTTTTTTTCCTTATTGCATGGAAGAACTTCCGTAAAAAGGGGGAAAAGTGGGAAAGGGGGAAGGCATCGCTTCAAGGCCCAGTCGTATCTGTGCTTCCACCCAGCGCATATATTACGGCGGCCAGGTTTCGCAGGTATCTGCTCTTGAAAGAATTCGCAGCATTAGCTCTGACCTCCTCTCCCGAATTCCGGCATCTCCTTTACCCGTGGTGCAGTAAAGGATGGCGATCACGCAAGCTTGAGGTTTCCTTCACGCGTCTACGTTGTCGCGTGCCTCACTTAAACTTTTACCTTCATAGATCTGGTCTGGCGGTCTCCCCATTGTGCCCGTTCTGCGGAGAACTCGAAACGATAGATCATTTCTTGTTGACCTGCCGCCGTTTCTCCTCTTTACGGAGCCGCCTGCTAGAGCATCCGTTACGACAGCTAGGTCTAAGTCTGTCAGCTGGGGTTGCTCTGTCTCTTGGGGGCTTCCTCCCTTGGGCATAGCAACTGGAATGTGCTCTCCGCCATGCAAAACTTCCTTACAGACACTAAACGGCTGCCGTCTTAAGCTCTGCTCTTTCTCATGATCAATATTTTTCTGCAACGAAAGCTTTCCGAAACATGGAATATTTAGCCCCGTTTTCTATTTCAGTCACTGACCTCACAGTATTTGTTTAGCTTACTTCATTTACACATCTCAATTTCTTTCATTTATTTCCTAATTACTATTATTATCATTTTTTATTTTTTCCCCATCATTATTTTCTTGTTAAACATTTTGAGCACCTATCAGTTGCCGCCTGTGTCTTGGCCAATCCCCCGCAGTGGGTACGCGCCATTATTTAGAGGACAACAACAATGGATCAGCTTCGCTGGCCACTGCATTACAGTAATACGCCATCACCTCAGCCGAATACCCTGCGTGCATGCTTTCGCATTCACAGCACGTAGAGTCCCCACGTGATTTTATTAATAATGCCCCAGGAATACTGGGCATGCAGGCTGTCTTACTGAAAACTTCTGGCAAAGTTTAAAAATAGGTTCATTTCACTAGTTTTTTCTTGGCATGGTATTTTCACAATTGCAGGGCATCAGCGAACATCTGTTACGGCTTTGACTAGAATTCTGCATTCTTGACTAAAATCTAATAGTTAACCTTTTAAACTTTTACGGTTAAGCGCCCCAGATTAGGGACCTGACCAAACTAGCCCTTTATTATCCAGCTAAATTATTGCTTCACACCCGAATTGCCAGAATTATGAATCCGCCGCAGTGGCTCAGTTGTTATGGTGCTCGGCTGCTGACCCGAAAGACGCGGGTTCGATCCCGGCCGCGGCATTCGAATTTCTATGGAGGCGAAATTCTAGAGGCCCGTGTACTGTGCGATGTCAGTGCACATTAAAGAACCCCAGGTGGTCGAAATTACCGGAGACCTTCACTGCGGCATCTCTAAACGTCTGAGTCACTTTGGGACGTTAAACCCCATAAACCAAACTATAGACCAAATCGAATCCCCCACCACTCAAGTGACGCCTTTCCAATGGCAGTGCGAGCATAGGATGAGTGATCGCATATATTGACCAGAGTGGAATCAAGCGCACTTGGTGCAGCAGTAGGAAAGGAAGAATAGCTGGTCTGCGCTGTAATAGTGTTCCTTCCGCCTTGTGCCCGTCCCTGATGGTGATACGAGTGCCACCATGTAGTGGACGCCGCCTGTGGTCTGTAGAGCGCGCCATGCGAGCATTACACTGTAAACAAAAATAAACCCAAAAGGGAGTAAAAATGGTGCCGGCCACCCTTTTTACTCCATTTGTGAAAACATTTACTCCATGAGTGGGAAGTAAAAAGGTGGACTGTCCTCCATTTTACTCCCATGAGGGAATAATGAAGTTAAAATGAGGATTTACCAGAATTTACTCCAGTCTAGAAAGGGAGTTAATTTTGCCAAATACTCCACCAGTGCCGAAATGGAGTAAAAAAACACCATTTTGTGCAATCCGCCCCGCCACCTAGCGTCTCGTCTGCTTCTGGTCAGTCTGATAATGGCGGTGAGTGAAGACCGCTTGGTTACCATCGTCGCTGGATCTCCGTTCACTTCTGCTCCTTCACGGGCGCCTGCCACGGTACAAGATATCGGCTTGTCGCAGTTTTCCGCTACAGTACGGTACATAATTGAATTGCTCCTGTGAAGCCTCCAGTACTCTAACCATACCTAGCTTTCCTTTGTTTATGCGCCACCCCGCTACAGCCCCCGCTTAGGCCTAATTCTCACAGGCTTTTTTCAGTGTGGTCCTCGCAGTGTATTGCAGCAGATTACGTGTTTCATGAATATGGAACTGTGATAGAACATAGTGTCAACCCTGAGCTCTTGACTGAGCTCATGAGGCTATATTTTTCCTCAGTCATATTGAAAAGCTGGCATTAATGAAGTGAATATGGAAGCAAACACTGCCATTCCAAACTACCATCAGGGGTGTTTTTAACTTTTCTGCTATAAATTTTAGTCAAATATAGCGTGGTGCATGACCGTGAAAACTAGTCAGCGACACCTCAGTTTTGAACTATTGATTATAATGTTAAACCCCTTTATCTACAAACACGGCCAATCAAACGAGCTCGTACAGCAAAGGGAGACGACAAGCAGAGGACTCCTGCCGCCTACGCCGCCGCTGGGCTCGCAGACGGCGAATAGAATGCGGGACGCGGGATTACATTAGGGCAGCGCAGTTTCCCAAGTTGGATTGCCAGTGGCCCGCAGAGCTACTGCCCGTTTCCACCGCTGTCAGAATGAGCCTGAATGAGGATAAATAAACTATAAACGTCACGCCATTTTCGGGCTCCATTTCTATAAGGGAGTAAAAAATTTACTCCCTTTTCACTTTTTAATAACTCCCTTATATACGGGAGTAAATAAAAAACACCATACATATGGAGTAAAAAAACCTCCTTTTGGGTGTGCGTTAGAGGACAAGCCATTTACTCCCTTTCGGGTGTTTTTTTTGCTAACAGTGTACGGCCCCGATGTCCCGCAGCTAGATTCGGGAGGAATTCGGTGCTGCAGATGGCGCTGTCCTTGAAGTCAACCTGGCCGATTTCAGGCCAGGTTGAAAGAGGAAAGTCGGGCTCGATGTACGCGAAGCCTGCACCTGCACGCATGTGTGCAGATAAGAATGGGAAGTGGACTGCGGTGCCATGCGATCCTGGACCTAAGCACGCATCGCGCATGCGCGCTCAGGGGAAGGAAGCTGACTGTGGGGCCATGCGGTCCTATAGACCCCTCAGCCTACGCAAGTGCGCACACACGCGAAGGGGAAGAGGATTGTGGTGTCATGGGTCCTATAGATCTTAGGGGCGCATACCGTGGCTGCCATCTACTATCAACTTTCTCCTTCGCAGCCTCGGTGAAGGCAGTGACCCCCGCTTTAGTTGAGACCACAGCCGCAACTCTGGTCCTCAAACAATACGAACTCGACAAGACAGGGCACGTCATCACGGACCCTCAACAGGCTTATCACAACTCTACATCATGCAGACTCCCACACAATTGCTACCGTACAATAGGTCCTACCCTTACACAACACCAAATCAAATGGACCCCAGGCCATGCGGAACTGGAAGAAAATGAGAAGGTCAATGCTCTAGCTCGAGAGCTAATTAACCGAGCGGAACACCTCACTCCACCCCTCTCAACGCCTCGAGACCCAGCGCCTCAATCACGGTCTAACCCCCACCACACAAAAAGCTGAGCACTGAAGATGCTACAGCGTAGAGACAAATGCACACACATTAATTAACTCCCAAACCTGTATAAATACAGCAGAATGTATCCTACACAATACCCACACACCTGCCCCTGATGTAGCCCTCATCCCACACTCTTCTACATCTCGTGGGGGTGCGGGAGCGAACCCGAAAGCCTAAAGGCACCACACACGTCACTTGAGCAGTGCGAGGCACAGCTTACCAGCGAAACCCTGGGAGGCCAGCATCCTCATCCAGCAGGTTCGTCGTGCAGCCAAGGCTAGCGGAGTTCTGGAATGAGGAAACAACCCACTAAACTCGAGATGTGCCCTACGATATGGTTTTAATTAAGTTTTTTCTCTCTTAGGGCGTTGCAACATATTTTGTCGGCAAGGATGGTGTGAAGTGGCCTTTTTAATTTCGTCATGAGTTTCTCAGATCTCCATCCACCCCCGCCCTTCCTGCGCACTCCTGCTCGTCCTGCCGTCCCATGCGCGCAATGGGAACCGGCGTTCCGCAGCTACATGGTGGCGTCAAGTGCGTGCACACTGGCCGCGGACCGACGGAAGGCCATTGTGCTTACCTGCTTGGGTATTGATGGCGAGTTTTCTGCACTTTGCTGCCATCGTCTAGCTACTCAGACACCCTCACCTACGCCCTCCCATCCGGTGACGAAGTAACTCGCTCTGACGAGTTCGATGAAGCGTTGTTCCTCCTGGCGGACAACTACAAATCCTCCGTGAACGTGATCGCCGCCATTCACCGTTTTCGCTGCCGAGTCCAAGCTTCCAGAGTGACAGCAGAGTACGTACGTCTCTGCCCTTCGTAGCCTTGTGTGTGATTGCGGGCTTGACAGCATGGCGGACGACGCAATTCGGGACCAGCTGGTGAAGTCGTCTAGTCACCACCTACGTGAACACCTTCTCTTGGAATGGTCTTACTCTGATTGTCGCTTGCCGTGGCCCTTGCTAACAGTGCAAGCAAGCTGCTCGTCAGCCCCGGGAACTATCTGTGAAGACTGCTCCAGTTCAGCGCGTTGGATGTGAGCATGCATCACAACCGTCGTTGGACAGCCAAGCGCCGGCCAAGACAAACTGCGACCAATGCCAGTGCCCTACCTCTCAACCTGCTGCACCTACAGAACGCAGGTTCTGTCACTGCGGTGCTACGACGCACTTTGCAAAGATGGCAGTGGTTTAGCCTTGGTTAAACCTGGAGGATTGCGAAACCAACGAGAAGAGAGAGAGGCGTTCGAGAGCGCGCGGCAGCGACGGCGGCCCCGGCACGCTAGCTATGCGCCGCTACTGCGCATGCGCAACTGGCTGGCGCGGCGGCGGCACCTGAGTCACCCTTGCAGCGACGGCGGCGGCGCACCAGCTGTGCGCTGTGACGTCACTGCTCCTCGCGCATGCGCAGTATGGCCTTTTGTCAGCTCCGCGAATGGCTCGGCGACTCGCGTAGTGTTGCTTTCGAAACAATAACCCTGCCTGCAAAGCACGCAAGCACAAATGTCGCCGCTGCGGCAAAGTTGGCCATTTGATCGTCCCCTCTCTTTTGGCAGGTTGTAGACGATGCCGACGCATCGCTACAGGATGATGCCAGCAACGCGGCTATTCTGCATGTCGAAAGCCGGAAAAATTGAATTTTTGCCTCTCTCCTGACTAAAGGCAAGTCTATCCTCTTCCTGATCAACGGCTGATCTGTGTCCATTCTTGCCGAAGAGATTTACTGAGGACACTTTGCTGCAATCTGCCCACAAAGATCCACTGTTCAACATCTGGGCTACTCTCATATCATGACGCAAGATGTTTTATTATGAATGAGAATTTCAAGACAAACCACCCATATCATGTTGTACACTGTCGCAAAAGAGACCAGGTTGCTGGGCCTGGATGCTATCACGGCCCTACAAATGAAGATTGAAGGTGCATCTTTGGAATATCTTGCCGTGACACCCGATATGCCCTTGCTGCCTCCCGAGTTACGTTCGGAGTTAAAGTATCCTTTCACTAAGGAGCTCTGAGTTGCTCGACACCCAATATGCCCTTGCTGCCTCCCGAGTTATGTTCGGAGTTAAAGTATCCTTTCACTAAGGAGCTCTGAGTTGCTCGGGGCTTCGTGCACAGAGTGCGGGAATCCGTCCCACCTGTTGCCTGTAAGCTCACACAGTTCCCAATTGCCATTCGCGTACAGGTTACCATGGGACTGCAGAAGCTCGAGGCTCAATCACTGACCAGGTCGACGCTTCTAGGTACATCTCCGAACACATATTTACTCTTAAAAAGAATGGCTCCATCCACATGTGCGTGGATTGCCGCGAAGCAAAGAAGGCCACTCTGATTCACAGTCTTCCATTACCGGAAACGGAACAGCTACTCAATAGCTTAGCTGGGTCACAGCGTTTCCCCTCTGTGCTGCGAGCCCTGCATTCTTACGATGATACAACAAGTATTAAAATAAAATTGCATTGTACACCTAGAGTAAAGCTGCCAGCAAGTCAAATGGTCCAAAGAAGGAACCACAGGCAGTGAAGTAACCAAGCAGTGCCATCTGAAATCAAGTAATTACCTCAATAAGCTCCTTATTAGTAACAAATTCATGATGCCACTGCTCACATTTATTTGTCCCTAGTGCGTGGTTTTGCTCATCTTACAAAAGTTCCCGACAATGTTTTTAGCAAGTTTGTTTAACACTGTAGATGCAAGTTTAACTTTTTGGCAACATTCCTGTCACTAGTTATCCTGGTGGCCATCCCAGCTGGCGGCCACCAAGGACATGCAGGTGGAGGTGGTAGACAGACTGGCAGCCCTGCTTTCCGTTGTTGATCACTGCAAAATGAATAAATGAAAACAAACAGTACTGCCTTAAAAGTTTGAAACATTGAGCCAAGCTCAGTCTACAGGTATGCTCCCAAAAATTATTGTTCCTGACAGTGGTTCCAAGAAATCAGGATTTATGACCCATAAAACTTGCAACAGATGACAGCACAGTCAAGCCATGGTTGCACTGATGATGGAAACCAAACCACACTAAGATTCACACAGCATGCACAGTCGCTAGAAAAAGTTAACGGGATGTGTGTGCTTGGGGAAATAAATTTTAGCTCTTCTTGGCAACGTAGTACCCTGGCACTGACATAGATCAATACAGACTGCGAGTCATGTCACACCTGCAGGCATTTGAGGCAATTGGCTGACGTGACATTCGTCAAAATAATATTTCCACACACTTGCATCTCAAACTTTTGCAACAGACTGATAGTAAACCATCATTATTTAGGATTTGGATCTGAAGGCCCAAATCAATGAATGCCACCCCCTTTCCCCACCCCCGAAATAAAAAAAAAAACTAGGTGGTGATTGCCTGCTTTTGAAAGGAAAATTGCGCAGCAGCAATGATTTTTCGTATTTCCATCAGACGCTTTAATGCGTGCACACTGTCGGTAATCTCAATGCAGAAGTGCTCCACATAAGAAAGGCATCCGTGGTTTCCTTCACGACATGGTAACATTGGAGCCTCCTCACAAGCGGTGGCATCACATGCTAACTAACACGCACTGTGCCCAATACCCCTGCTCAGTACAGTAGTGGGAGCTAGGTTGCCATGGGCAGGAGCACCAGTCAGAGTTGGGAAATGAGGCAATGCACCCAGAGACGCAAATTGCGACCAAACAGAGGAAAGCAACCATCTTCGGATGCGCTATCAAAAAGTTCGCCCATTTCAGGCGACAACGCGGCTGAAACATTTTCTTCACACTACGTACACAGAGCAAATAAAAGTTGCAAAGGGTGACTAAAAAAAAACCGCCAAATGGTCTTGGCTTGTCTTGACAATGGCGAGAAGCGCAATTGTCGCCATCTTTTGGCATTTCACATTACTTTTGCTTGGGCCCTCCGAAACGGCCGCGTGTTTATAATTATGGAAGTTGTCATCCCCGCCGTTTCATGATAAAGTTCACCTAAAAATGTTGCGCACGGCGGTCCCCGTATTGAAGTATTAACCATGTTATAACCGCATTATTGCTAATGATATTTATTCGGTAAAAAAGCTTAAACATGAACCTGATTAATTTCTGAACTCGCAACAAAAAACAAACAAAGAATTTGCGTATAAGACGCACCCTTTTATAGGAGGCAGCAGCAAGATTTTTGAAAAAAAGCCGCATCTTATACACCAGAAAATAAGTAGTCAACGACTGACTAGCATCTTGGCTATTCTAAGCCATGCTGTCGCAACAACTTAATCCACAGGCACAGGCCAGTCTCAAGCGATTCTTACGTGTAAGGTGTATTATGCATTCAACCCCACTCACTTCACTGGCATCAGCTTAGTTTCACTCCAGAGCCAGCAATTATAAGTTGCACAGTTAGCAAAACCAACAAGTGCAAACTAAAGATAAGACCTAACCCATACCTAGCCTGTAACCATCCACAAGTTTTTCTTGTGCAGCCACTTTTTTAGCTGTCAGCATCAGGTGACCCAGGAGCTGGAACATTAAGAAAACAGCAAATTATAACGCTCACAAATTTATGCTCAAACTGCGAAACAAACAGAACAAACATTTGGTCACAACCCATCAATAGAAAAGCAACATAACAATTTGGATACGGTGATGCAGGCCAGAATGTCACTGCAATTCACTAACAGGCAAAGGTGATTACATAATTCAGAACTAATTTGTAACCACGGTTCATCACTTTTGCTACGATAGCCACACAGAGAATAAAAGTAGAACTGGAGTGCTAATACAACGACGATTGCTTCCCCTTCAGAGCAACTACCACAGGCTTATTTCTATAATACTGATGTGAGCATAAGTAGTCCACGGCATCCTCTCCACTAACGGGACAGGCCTGGCTAGCCTTGAACCAGCCAGTCTTGGCGACTACGACACAGGATATGCTCGAAGCATTGTAGTCTACCTCAAGGAAGTGCTTTCTCTTTACGGACTCCTTCACGAGACACAAGAAGCTAAACAGAAACAGCATTCACCGACTACTATGAGCACGTAAGGAGCTTGCTCCCAAAGATAAGGCTTTTAAAATCCTTTAATAAATAAATACATCGAGCAGTGAATAGTTAGATTCATGAGCACTAAGCAAGCTAGGATCAGGATAGCTAAGAACCAATAATGCTTTGTGTTTATTTCACAAGGTCACTGGTGTACACAAGCACCCCTTGAAATAATAACTAATGGATGTTTTACATCCCAAAATTGCACAGCAGGATACGACACATGTTGCATTCGTGGGCTCTGGAGTAATTCTAACCACGTAGCGTCCTTTTATGTGCGCTCATACATACTCACACATAAGCATCATTATGTTTCATCTCCATGAAAACGGAACAGTTAGAGACAGTCTGCGGTAAAGCCTGCAATGCGCAGCCAGGTTTTGAAAGAGCGAGAGGCTAACTTTACCGCAACATCCGCCTCGGTGGCTGAGTCCAGCATGGGAATCGGCTTCCTCGGAATGACCAGAAAGTGGACGGGGGCCTGTGGATTTACATCCCTGAAGGCAATGCACTGCACAACAAAAGACAATGAAACGGAAGAGAAGTTACGAGTTTATTCACACTGACTGCTTCATGCCACTGACAAGCAATGATGTGCCGTTCGAAATACAGTAACAGATCACTTTTCAAAACGCCGCACTTGTTTACAGCAAAGAAGAGACCACGATCACTGCTCAAAATGTTTAAGCACTGGTTTCCAACATTCCAGCACCTGCCATACCTGTTCACTTCATTCCATCACCGTTCAAAGTTTCTCTCACTCAGTGGCTGTAAAAGCCGGCACTTGATACAACTTTGGGCTGTATTTACAAGATCATCATGTGCAATACATAAACACAAGTCAAATAAAAGTAACATGACAATTTTCAAAGTTTCGGAACAGAAATGAGCTGTCCCACGTTTTTCCAGAGACACAGGATAAGGTAGCTGGTCGATTCAATGACCAGTGTTAATGGGTGGTTTTTATTTTCTTTAACTTCTTCGAGACAACACAACACAGTAGCCAAAGTATGATATCAAATACCAGCTCTGTAGAAGTGCATACAAACATGTATTGCGAGAAACCTTGCAAGAAATTCAATTTAGTGACGCAACTCATTTCTCTGACCAAATTTACAATGAGAAAGCATTTCGTTAAATACAACACGCAAACCTTATAACCGCTTCCTTATTCAGTTGGCACATTTACACTTGGTTATCTCACATTTTTCTAACAGACACTGTCTCCAATGAACTGCAGATATATTATCGTAGGTCAGCATTAGACGATAAATAGAGGTCTGCTACAGCTTCACAAAAAAACCTGCAAAGCCTGCTACGAACTGCATTTCACCCTCGCTGAACGGCCCGCAGACCAGCGCTTCCAGCTCGCGGGGGTCACTTTCATTGGAAACTTCACTCAGCTCATTGGACATGTAGTACTGCCCTACAAACGCGAGATCTGGGTTGCTACAAAGAACCAGTTCGGCCAATGCATATCAGACTGCCCGGCGAGATTCTCTCGTCGTCTCTGCATACCTTGTCGTCCTTGTAAATTATGTCGGCCGGCAAGCTTCCGTCAAGGATCTTGGAAAAGATGGTCGGCTTGGTGTCCGAAGCTGTCGCATTCTGCGCCTTGAACACTTCGTCGCTGCTACTGCTAGACGTTTTCGAACTCTGGAAGAGCGCAGCGACCACAAGGCAACTCAGAAACAACGAAGGCATCACTGTGAAGCAGCGGTATTGGCGCGACCGGTCAGCATACCATGTAGTACCACCACTTTCGTGAAACCTGCTAGCGCACTGTCGACAAAATCTGAAGGCGGTCCAACAAGTCGGCGTGGCATCGGGGAAGGAAAACAGCAGGAAAAAAATGCTTCTGCGCGTTTTCTTCAGACCCACTTTATTTTCTTCCGTCTAGCAAGATAGCACGAGCTGAATCGCGAGTGTTTTTTGGCGCACACTCAAACCCAAGACTGCGCGGGTTCAATCGCGGTGTTCCAGAAAGACACTCCGATAAGCTTTCGGCGCCCTTTTATCTACCTAGTAACTTGACGCACGTCACCACGTATTTCAAAATCCTCGGAAAAAAGCACCAGCGCGTTTCCACGAGCGCTTATCACAGTCTCGCTTCCGTACGACTCCACGTGAAGGGCAACACGCAACCAAAAGCTTCGCAGCGAAATAAAAAGCTCACAGAAGATAATTTGGACCTTACAGACAGAGAAAACAGTCTCCTAGGCGTACTCGAGCCCAGGCATATTCGCGGGTGCGAACAAGAACCCCGAGCGACGAACGCGACACAAACTTTCCGTGCTAAGTCAGCTGACGACCATGCCCTGAGGGCGGCCATGTCACGTACCGCACTCTTGCGCGCGTGCTTGTGTGTGTGCGGTTTTGTTTTTGCCGCTACGGGCGCTGCTAGCGCATGCGCGGTTGCGCCGTTAAATGCCTCTCCAACATGGCGGCGCGGAGGTGAGCCTGGCGAGCTGAAAACAATGTCAGGCCCGGGCGCCTAGTTGTGTGTCTCAATTTCCCCTCACCGAGCTATGACTTCTCTGGGGTCGGTCTTCGCGTCCGAAAAACGCCTGGCCGATTACTTCGTGGTGTGCGGACTAGACCTCGAGTCGGGCCTCGAACCGGACGCGCTTTCGGGTAAGACCCTTCTGTATGTCCGTACCACAGTTGGATGAGAGAAAAAAGAATCGGGCTGTGCTTTGAGGCGTTAAGAAATCGAGTTTTCTGATAGTAGAAGTGTAGTGCTGTGTTTTTCTAGCCTAAGCAGCTCCCTACTTTCGCAGAGCGGCGAAAATTCTGTCAAGTTTGCAACTGCGCGGAAAGAAAACGGCTGAGCTGTGTTTTGCCGTTTCGCTCAGGCTGGTTTCCTCGAATCGTCGCGCACCTTGATGCTGCGAACAACGTAGTTGCGTGGTCTTTCGCGAAAACTTTTTTTTACGCGTGTGGTGTGATCCTGAGATGCCCCCTGTGGTCGTTCAGCCCAGTAACCTTCGCTAGCGTGCAGTATTTTTTTGCTGCCGGAACGGTTTCCGCGACAATTCGTGACCCGTCGACAAGTCGGTCGCGCCAGGAAACGTCTCGCGGCATTGTCGGAGGTTACTCGCCACTTTCGCTTCACTTTCTCCGAGCAACCCGGATTTCGAAATTCCTTGCGCGCGTGAACGGTGTCAGGCAGAGCATCTCGGCTTGCCAATTCAATCCCGCAGTGCTGGTTGCTGGAGCGAGCAAAGCAACTCGCATGCTGCATCGTTAAGCGCACGTGCGCTTTATTATTTTTATTTTTTAAGAAACCGTCCCCTCGCAATAATTCATGCTGTGCAGTGTGCCCCAGATATCGAACTTTCTTGGGCGCGTGCTATATTTAATTCTCGGTCCCTGTTCGTCGTCGTTTGCTCTCGCTGGTGCATCGCAGTTCTCCAAAGCGCTGTGTTTGAATCGACCTCGTAGTTTCTTTAGCTTCCCTCGAACGTCCACCGCAGACGCGGGTGTTCACTAATTAGGTTAAGGAGTTTGCGTTAATGCGAGCTCTAGTCCTTGATTACCTCAACTCCGAGTTCATTGTTGATGTCACATTGCTGTATAAAATGGGACCGTGATGAAGGTTGACTATTTATATGACGAGCGTATTGGAAGCTATACCTATTACCGTAACAAAAATGTGAACTTTCACTCATGGTCAGCGATGCCATCGCGGTGCATGAGTAACACCTTGCTCGTTCACCTGAGCAGGAAGCTACACATATCCTCTGTAGCTAGTTTGGTGACTCACGCCAGCTTCACAGTTGCCATAGCAACCGCATTCCGCGGTGACACATGTGAAAACTTGCTGCATCCTGAACAGCTGAGGCCATCATGTATTGTGTTTTCATTATTAACTTCCTCAAGTGACACGCCGACAGCAGCTGTGCGGGTCATTCTTTGGCGGGATTGAAAGCTGCATTGCTTGCAGGTGTGCTGCATTTCATCTTTGATTTTGTGTGTAGCCTGCTCGGCATTATTTGGTACCATATACGTGTACTCTAGGTGCTTTTAATGAAAAAATGTTTTTTGGTACTGTGAAAATTGTGATGCCGCATGCATTATCTGGTCGGTTTATTCATCTTGCAGCTATTTTACACTTAATTCACTCATTCAGAATTTTTTTGCATGTGTTACATTCTACTAAAGTACGCGTAATCATGCTTTCTAGATTTAAATAGCTACCAAGAGTTGTTTTCAAGCTTTTAGTAAGAAAAAATTGTGATATATGTATTCTTCGCTGCTGGTGACCATGCACTGAGCACTGTGCGTACTGAGTACTTGCACCATCAGTGTAAAAATTTTTGAGCACTTTAAGCAACTCGGGGGTGAGGAGCTGAACGTTTTCTAGTACTGTTGAGGGCTAGCCGGTAACTGTTGCAGTATTACGCATTTCAGTATGTGAGTAGTGGTAGTGTACAGTTCAGAAGTCCACCACCAAATCATCTGGGTTCAAGAAATAGATGTAGCCACCTTTAATTTGCAATAATAAAAAAAAGCAGTCTAGCTTTCCATAGCTTTATTAATCTGTGAAATCGTTCACAGCAAACAGTATTACTCATAAATGGTGTTCGTCTGTTAAAAATGAATTTTCAGTGTCAAAAATAAATTGGTACAAGGTCATTAACACGACGACTTTGGCAAGAAAATCATTCCAGCCCACAGCATATGCAGAAAAACAAACTTTTCTTATGTTATTGTATGGGCACATTGCAGGCACTCAGCATTAGAATGGCTGTTGTGGCTTATACGATAAGCTTGTCAGATAAAATTATTGTTCAGAAGCAAGCTATGAAAAAAATTTATGGTAGAGGCACGCTGCCTTGTTATCTATGGAGGCAAGCGTGGAAAGGTGAACGTGCAGTTTTAGTTTCTTACGCTCGTCCGATAAGAGTAGTTGAAGAGAATGAATGTCTACATAGTTCTGAATAAATGGGCATATCACGGTAGCTTGTTGACAGTTATCCCTCTTGTTATACCCCATTCCTGGGGCTTTTGAGGTGTATTCTACTATAAAATAAAAAGCAAATAAAAATAGAGTTGCCACACTTGAGTATGGCACTGAAAATTGTTTTGCAGGCATGTAATTTGACGAGGAAGATGCAAGGACAAGGTTATCGCAAACTATTGAATGGCACTGGGGGAATAATAATTTGGTTTATATGCTAGTTGGATCGTGTAAATTGTGAGCACCTTCTTTTGTGGAGGTTATAGGCCACTTGCAAAATTGACAGGTAGTTTAACTTTTATTGTTCAGTCGAATGTCATTATAATGAAACAGTTTATTACACAGTAATGGATATATAATGGGAGAATGACAATTCCCCTTGGAAGTTTGGTCAACACGGGTTGTAATGAGGCTACGGCTATAAGGCCCCTTCAATTTCGTTATAATGAACTGTTTACCTCAAAGGCCCTGTAATTGAGTATCACATGAGGGCAAAGTACAGTGGATGTTGTATTTGTATGTCCTCACAAAACCAGAAGCCGGGCCTCTAAAAAAAAAACTTCATGGACACCGATAAGCTGTACAGTTTGCTGGGATGCACGCTGTCCCCATTTTTTGTTGTATTTGACCCAAATCGTCATGGCCGCGTTTTATCACAGTAGAGCGGCTTTAGTCGTCTGTTCATCACTCCAAGCTGGGAGCTTCCAATGAACGCTCATTGTACTTGTTGGGCCTTCCACGTCATCCTTTGTGCGTTCCCGGTCTGACCACATTGTAGTTTTTCCTATGCAGGGGCTTTGCCACGAGAACTTATGTTTGCTTTCTCACATCATTAGTTCATTACTGCTAGCATGCAGTGTTATCACCTTTCTGTTTGCTGTGTAAGATTCGAACAAAATGCCTGGTATAGCACCTAGTCTTATCATGCTCACGTGCTGCCTTATCTTGAAAGTTTGCTGTCATCTTTGAGTTTAATGCAGCTAACAGTGACAATTGTTCAAACTACAACTATGGAGTGTTTATAATGCTATCAGTGCTATCAAGCCGAGTTTCTTTTGACCAGTTTGGCCAGGTAAGCAGCGTGTTTTCCAGTGCATCAGTGTCCTTCTTTGCCCCGAGTGGCGTCATTGCTACGTGACACCGTTTGGCGCTTTCTTATTGCCGCGATTCTCGGTCCTCTCCCCAGGCGACCACCTGCATTTTACGCCGTTGGACCGCTGCTACAAGGGCAAGGTCCTAGCACACTACCCAGAGAATGTCCCCTGGAACCCGTTCGACCCGAGCGCCATTGGCATGGTGAGGGAACGCCGACTATTGGAATGCTAGCTGTTTGTGTTGCAGTTTTTCATTCTTTCTAATGCATTTCATTGCTCTGAATTCTTTCTGTGCGCTCAAAGGCCAGCCTGAGGCCCTGAGTGACTCATTCACCCAGATAACTGTGAAATGCGAAACGTGGGCTTGTTGCTTCTTTGATAGATAGCGGGGCATCCATTTTCAGGGATGCGTCGAAAGAAAGGTCATTCCATCATGTTGCTGCTCTGATAATTGGAGATGATTGAAAGACAGCAGTGGTTTGCTTTTAGGTTTAGTACTCCGAAGAGGTGCGTGTAACAGAGTGCCTCTTTGCGGGACGAGATAAGGGTGAAATGTCAGAAGGCCGTGTTTGCAGAGCTGTGGTTCTGCGATAGGGGCTTGCGGATTCTTTCGGACCCCTGCAGGACTTTTTAGTTGTTTAGCCACTTCCTCCTAGTAAAACCCTTGTCTTGTTATTGCCTTGATGGCTAGGTCAAATGGGGCGATGCGTTCTTGTTCCAAGTGTGGAATATGTATTGAATCATGCCTCTTGGAGACTTGCGCGACCCAAGACTAATTGTTTAAATGTGCAGCAGCATAATGCATGCATGAGTTTGCAAAATAAACTTCTGCAAAAATTTTTGTTTGTTCATGGTTTGCTCCTTCTTATACGGTAATAAAAAAATACAGATTCTCGATCACGTCTTGCTGCTTCAGCTACTGCTTTGTCATCATAATATTCCTGTTACCATTCTCTTGTAGTTTTCAATTGCCTTCACTAGTACACAGGCGAAGGCCCAATAAATTTGTGGCTGAAAACCACTTTTGCTTAGTGATAGTGAAGTGGTTAGTTACGGCGTTTGTGGTAAGCTCGTGTTAATACTTGGAAAGCAGAGTCGGTTGACACCAGTGATGCCTTGTAGGTAGCAGTGGCTTCGTGAAGGCAATGAAGGTTAAGCTCACCTTGTCTCCCCTTGGACTAGGTAGAGCAAAAAATAAACAGCCTCATTTGTTGTTTCACAGCCTGGTGTGTACATATAGCTGTACCAGCTCATACATGGGTGTCCATCCTGGTTGTTATGTTGTCTCATAGCATCTGTGGCTGATCTGCTGCACGTTCACCTCGAAAAACATGCAAACACCACATTACACATTGATAACTGTAGTGTTTGGCAGTGCTTTCAAGTGTCAGACGCATGCTTCTTTGGCCTGACCAGGGCGTTGTCAGAACTGTGAAGGTTAGGTCATTACACTGCACAAAATTGTTATCAGTCAAGTCCAGTGCAGGAAAGGGCCCCTCACGACATTTCCCGGCTGCTCCGGTCATGCTAGAATACTGGGCTAGTTGGTTTTAGTTCATTCTTGATTTCAAAGGGGTCTCTAAAGAAACAGAAAGCAGGATGGAATACGAAGGGACGTAGCGCCACTTCTAACTGGTTTATTGCACCTCTGACACACACACACACACATATATAGCCGTAAACGGTGCACGCAACTGTCTTCGAATATTTTCATGCGTCACCTAATTGAAATTTCCAGCAGTGGTACACGCATGCTGGTAGAGGAGGTTGGTGGGCTTTCTTGTAGACAAACAACGCTTCTTCATTACCAATGGTGAAAGCGTGATTGCACTTCGAACGCAATAGCATGCTCCGTTTACTTATGGCCGCGCCTGTACATCGAGAACGACTTGATAAAGCACACTCAAAATATTTTTTGAGCGTGCCGTACAGTCGAGAAGAATTCCTTTTTGAGTGTTTTGTCACGTTGTTCTTCATCTCTAGGTAATTAGTCTGTGCATGTGGTGGTAAAAGCTATACATACATGTTGTGGGTGCAATGAACCACTTGGTAGTGGCGCTTTGTTCCTTCGTGTTCCATCCTGTTTTTTTTTTCAGTGACTTTAAAATCAAAAATGCTATACCTGCAGATTTCCTAACTACGCAGATTAAAACCCGCAAAGTAAGAGACTAGTATAGTCATCATTTCAGCCTACTAGAGCTTGGGCCACACATTGACACACAGAGGCTGCGGGTCAGCTCATTGCAGCTTCTTTCTATCCCTGCTTTACAGCTTACTTCTCTGCAAGAATAATGAAAAGGGAGCACCTTGCATGTGATGTTCAAGGTGTCAATGACTGTTTGCATCATCTGTTGACATTGCTTAACGAGCCCTCTGTTTTTCTCATATTGCACTAGCTTGTAAGCATACATATTTCCAGGTAATAGGCAGTGGGGATTTTTAACACAGAAATACATCCTCAGGCTTGCACTGCAGAGCTGGCCCAGATTACAGTCCGAGACCGAGCCCACCTTGATAGCATAACATTCAGGCGTTGTCTTCAGCAGGGTGGTTTGTATACATCAACAAGGTTGCGTACACTTCATACAGGGCTACTTGAGTAGGCGGACATAGGT
The DNA here is from genome assembly GCF_055824585.1 of Amblyomma mixtum. Taxonomy (NCBI): domain Eukaryota; kingdom Metazoa; phylum Arthropoda; class Arachnida; order Ixodida; family Ixodidae; genus Amblyomma; species Amblyomma mixtum. The sequence continues at coordinate 104,051,860 of NC_143020.1, forward strand.
TATTAAGGCGGAAGCCTCTAATGCCTCATCGTTGTAAGCAGTTGTTGTCGACAGAAATGTCATGCTTTTCAATTGGTCGAAGCGGTCGTGACGTCACAGTGCACGATTTTCAAACGGGGCCAATTGTATTTTGGCTAGTAAACATGCCACCAATTAAAGGGATCGTATAGTGATGCTGAGTTTAGTTACTTGCTTAATTACCCAATTAGCCTAATTAACCCTTCTAGTCAGACCAGATAAATAAATAAAACCGAGTAGAAAATTGGTCGAGTTCGGGAATCAAACCCCGGTCTCCGGATTGCGAGACGAGCATGCTAACCACTCCGCCATGCCAGCTCGATGGTTCGGAATGAACAAAGGCGCGTCTAGTGAATAGATGTCTTCATTCACTCCTATCTTCCTTCCTTCCCGTTATGGCGAGGTTTAGGTGTCCACCCAGATATGCGAGACAGATAATTTCTTTTCCTCAAAAACCAGTTTACTGACGAGCAAGGCGTACAACCGAACGGGCGATGGCGTTCTGTGGACTCCCTGGCAGCGTTGCAAGACGCAGTCGCGTTTCACTCTTAGAGGCGAAGCCTAACATCTTAACAACGCATCAGTGACACAAGCAACAACACCCCCCTTAAGGCTTTCGCCTCACCGCACTTTAGGTCAACAAAGTGCCCCCCTGAATTTTTCATGTTGTCAAGATGCCACGTCATTTCTGCAGCAGCTATATCCGGCGTTTTGTGGGGTGTGTCTGCAACTTTGTTTTCTTTTTGCACGATGCCTTCTCCTCACGTGTGACTGCCTCTCATCTCACGTGTGCAGCTCTGCCTGCCACATGGGCTGTCATTCCGGACGCAGAAGCACGTGCGGGAGCCCTTCTTCCACCCGTTTGTCGTCACACGGGAGGACGGCTCTCGCACGTACGGCCAGGCGCTCACCTTCTACGAGGAGGTCACCGACCGGCAGATCTGCTCCGCCATGCAGACACTGCAGGTGAGGCTCCGTGCAGTGTTCTAACTACTCTGGGTAAGGTTCGTCATCTCTCTATGCTTATATGCCTTGAAGGGACCCTGAAATGATTTCGATGGGCATATTCTAGCACAACAGATCTGTAGGGGTGGTCTTAGCGGGTATTCAAGTCAAATTTGAAAGCTCTGTGTGGATCCTATAATTTGAAAATAATTTTTAAAAATTGCCGCTCGCAATAGCTCGCGCTCGATTAGAGCGACATCTCACCGTTGCGTTCCCACCCCGATGAAGTCAGCGGGCAGTCTGGATGAAACATCGTTTGGCAGTCTGGGTGCCAGAGAGGGCAAACACTGACTGTCTTGACCAACTTATGAGCAGTTTTATCAATACAGATTTATCGTCTTAGCTGTGCTAGATAGAATCTTCTGTTTATGCCACTGGTATGATTGCATGCAACTTTTTCAAAAACAAATGGCTCCCGCAGAGTAGTGAGCAACTTGTGCTACAAAGGCATGACCTATGGGCGTCATGCATGGTGATTGCAGGTAAAGAGCAAGTTAGACTTCAATGTCTAAAAGGCAGCAACATAGCAGCAGCACATGCATAATAGACAAGGAATTGTTAAGGTAGCAATTCACCTGTAATGCAGAGGAAGCATCGCTGTTGGTTTGTTGGGGCAACGAAGTGGATGCCAATGGGAGGGGGGGCCATAGCTAGGGCCAGTCGATAGTTGCGTGGGAAGATGACATTCGGAAATTTTGGTAAATACGGTGGCTGCAGCTTCTTTGAAGGGAATTTCGATTGAGCACCCTCTTATGGACGTAGCCAAGGTGATAATGATGAAGACTACAGTGATTGTATGGTGGTTGTGGTTGTGACAATAATAGCAGTGTTGTCGCATGGTCACGGTGAGTTACTGCACTTTGCTTCGACGCCATTGCTCTAAATCTTTAAATGGACTCTGGTCTCTCTTGTGGACTCTGTAGACATGCACCCACTTTGTTGTCCCGCAGTCATTGTGGATGTTGAACTACTGTGGAGCAAGCATAAAACGCTCTCTCTCTCGCTCGCATTGCACTGTGGTCGCAGGCAATGCACCTGACCGAACTGAGCTCGAGTGGGAACAAGGCACCAGTTACGCGGACAGCGGCCATCAAGACAGAGGCACCCGTGTCGAGGTCACTGCCCAGGTCGTTTCGACTCATGACGACCACGAGGTCGTCAGACTCGACTGCTGGGGCCCTCTATGACATCACCAAGGTGAGGAGCAGATACTGGGCCCGGTATTTCTTTCTTTCCTTTCTGTTTTTTTTTTATATATACAGAAATGCATCGTTAGGTGTTGTAGCCAATATTTCTGCGGACGCGATTTTGCATTCGTACTCTACGGCAGCGTCTCTGTGACCACATTCCAGTGCTCATGGGGTTGACAGTCCAGGTCTAAACTCATGTGGTCTAAACTCATGGTCTAAACTCGGGTCTAAACTCATGGGACCACCGCTTCACCGGAGCAGTCGCTCTACCAGCTGAGCTCACTGGGACGGCAAGCATAAGGTAGAGCGAGAGCAAATTGATCAGTAACTCCCCTAAACATTTGACCAACGCTGTTCCCACTTCGAGTTATTGATCAATTCACTCTCACCCTACCATAAGCCTGCAGTCCCGGTTAGCTCATTTGGTAGAGCGACTGCTCCGGTGAAGCGGTGGTCCCGGGTTCGAACCTCTGACCAGGACAAATTTTTCTTTAACTGCGAAATTTCTGAGAAAGCTGTACAGCTTTCCTTTGTAGCCGTATGTCTGCGCTTGGGTGGATGTCAATGAGTAATTACTCCCTTATTGCAAATCTACTCCACCTTGGGGGTTTCCCCTAAGCATTTGACCAACACTGCATGTTGTGTGGTTCAAATACCGTAGCAGCTGCATTCAAAAAGTGCATTACAGAGAATCGTAATCATCGGCCAGTTTTTGTTTTGTTTTTTCACGCTGCGTCTTGTGTTGTGTGGTGGGTGCAGGACACGCTGTACGTGAGCAAAGCGCTGTGCCTGGTGACCCCCATGCCCCTGGTGAGCGCCTGCCGGACGATACTGCACAAGCTGCTGGCACTGGTGCAAGCTCGAGAGTCGCCGCCCCTGCCGCTCGAGTGCTACGTGTACAACCTGCTCTACGAGCTGCCCCTGCCTCCGCCAGGGCGGTCGCTACGCCTCAGCTACCTCTACCAGGACCACGTGTGCCAGAGGCCAGGTGCTCCCCTCTTCTCTCATCCCTCGCAGTGCATGGTCCTGAAGCAGCCCAGCAAACCAAAAACCTCTCAGAGACGTCTTAAGCTAGACGTCTCTGAGAGGTTTGTGGTTTGCTGGGAGTCCTCATAGAGTCTCACAGAGCACAGTAAACCTTCGTTAACCAGGATATCTGCCAACAGGGAAAACCAGGAATTAGTAAACCCTTGCTAGCCAGGGTGCCTACCACCGGGAAAAACCAGGAATTTGCTGGGAATCTTGGCAATTGTCGAAAAGTCGTGGTAAAGCCAGAGAATACCTGCCCCAATCATTGCCAGTCAAAATTGGTAACTTGGGGAATCATGCCAGCTGGCTTTGCACAACCCCAAGCTGGGGCCAGTACAAGTGCAGTGCCCTGTGGTGTGCTTTGTTTACCTTTATAAGGAGCATGTTAGCTTGAGACTGCTTGGAAATGGTTCCCTCTGGAAATGTTTCCCCTTGAAAATGTTCCCCCTTGGAAATGGTTCCGCTTGGAAATGGTTCCCCCTGGAAATGGTTCCCCCTGGAAATGGTTCCCCCTGGAAATGGTTCCTCATGGAAATGGTTCCCCCTGGAAATGGTTCCCCCTGGAAATGGTTCCCCTTGGAAATGGTTCCCCCTGGAAATGGTTCCCCTTGGAAACGGCTCCCCCCTGAGAGCAGCTTTTCCTTTCCTAACTGGAGGAGTACTGCTGTGTCTTACTCATTTTTAGCGTCTGCCTCCGTCTCATTTAATCTTATTGGAGTCGCATCTGTTAGAAGCCAAGTCACCATCGCCTCACCCGCCTGTTCTGAATAGTGTTGGTCAATATGTGTTCACTGTGTCTCTGAGAATAGCCTTCTTTTCGCTCCACTCTGCGTCGCTGTTCTGGAATGTGTCTGTGTCCTCATACGGCTGTGCATGCCTGCAGGAACGAGTGAGCTGCCATTTTTTGACTACTCGTTCCGGGAGCTCTTCGCAATACTGGGCCTGGAGAACTGCATCCAGCTGTTTACCAGCGTGCTATTCGAGAACCAGATCCTGCTCTGCTCTGAAGGTAAGCTGTCCTTCCATCATGTCATTTCACAACGTATGACGCAATGCTGAATGCCTTACAATTATTTTGTGGACTAGCGGAATTAGCAGGTTTTGTTCCAGCTTGCATTGCACTCATTACATCTGGATGGTCCATTTCTAAGACACCACTTGCCATGGACAACTTTATCTAGTTTTTATTTTTAGTAAAATGTGAACATTGGTTTTTTGGTAACTCTTTGATGTTCAAGTTGAAAATGGAATATTTTGTTCCCATCACTCAATCCAAAGCCATGACGGTAATGGTGACGTCTAGACTATTATGGACCCCGTGACCATTGGCTAGAAATCGATAGCAGTGGGGCCTAGCTTCAGAGATTCGCATTAAAAAAGAGAAAAAGGAGGCATTGGCATCATCTTTGTCTGCTTGTGAAAACTGCCACTGGCAGTGATACCTGTACTTGATTTCTTGATTATTTCTAGCTTTCAAAAGCTGTGTTCTCGGTGAAAGTCGTCCCTTTACCATTAAAAAACTGGTAATCAGTCGAAATAGTGCAACTTGAATTTGTCCCCAGTGTGGTGCACCTGCCTTCCAACCATCACAACATCCACAGATAGTATACTGGGGCGCTCATTGGCCCATGTGAAATGGCAGCGAGCTAAAAGCTGGGCAATTTGGTCTGACAAGCGTGAACTGTGCTTGTTCGTTTGCAACCCAAAAGTTCCTCACAGGCATTCCAGGACGTCTACTGCCCCTTAGTAAAAAATATATGAGCCACACGCTGTCCCCGTTAGATTTTCAAATGCAGCGTGGCAGTAGCCTAACGCTTAGAGTATGCACCCCGTATACGGGAGATATGTCATTTGATTCCCAGTGCTGCCGTGTTTACCCACCAGCTTTCCAATGGCTCCAAAGTTACCCACTGTCATGATGCACGGCTGGTCTAGGATGAAATGTTGGGAGAGATGGGGCTTTGAGCCCATCCAGTGCTTTCTGTATCCATGGGCCATGACGCTTTTTGCCCAGGGTGCCCTTGCACCATTAAAAAATGAACCGTCATCGTGACCAACAACGGTTGGAAATGCGGCGCACGTGTGACGGGACCTGGTTCTCCCCCCCTGTGCAGACTACCACCGGCTGATGCTGGTGGCGGAGTGCGTCACGTGCCTGCTGATGCCCTTCCAGTGGCAGCACGTGTATGTGCCCATCCTGCCCCACTCCCTGCACCACTTCCTGGACGCCCCCGTGCCCTTCCTCATGGGCCTCAAGCACGTGTGCGGAGGGGAGGAGGCCGACGCCATCTGCCCCGGCGAGGTACGGCCGCCGTGTCTCAGACGGGCTTACTTCGAGGACAGCCTCGTTTGCGAAGGCACAAACACGTACACACATGTATCGTCTTTGTCAAAAGTAACCAGGCTACATGGTTTGCTTCTAGCTTGTATAGTGGAGCCCTTGTGGCTTTCCTAAAGACCAAAAGATGTTGGAAGGTAAGAAGACCCCCAGTCCTTACCTTTAACGACCATTTCAGCTTCAGGGAAGGCTGTAAGGACTCCACTGCACGAGCTAAAAGTAAACTATGCAGCCTGGCTACTTTTGACAAAGACTCTACATACACTAACAGCCAGTGCTTCCTCTAGCATTTCCAGTCAGTGTGTGTGAGGAAATTTCTTTTACATCTAAAGAGAACTTTCCCTGCTTCAGATTAATCTGGTTTCACTATGCATAACGCTGGCCACTAGTTAGTCTTTAAGGAAAAAGTTCTCTGCACAGGAATTTAGGGCTTGGGCAGGGCACGTAATGTGAAGGCAAGATAACCGCTGGTCCTTAAGGGTAACGGAGTGGATTCCAAGAGAAGGCAAGCGTAGCAGGGGGCAGCTGAAAGTTAGGTGGGCGGAGGAGATTAAGAAGTTTGCGAGGACACGATGGCCGCAACTGGCGAAGGACAGGGTTAATTGGAGAGACATGGGAGAAGCCTTTGCCCTGCAGTGGGCCTAGTCGGGCTGATGATGATGATGATTATGGTAGGGGACTTTCCTTGTGAAAATTTTCCCTCATTGAACGGTTTATTTAGGGAACTTTCTTGGGAAAACTTTTCTTTGGTGAACATTTAGGGAACTTCCCGTATAGGAAACTTCTTTTCTTGGGAACATTCCTGTACAGGGAGATTTCATCGAGGTTAATGCTGTTTTTGTGTATGCTGACTGGAACCACGTTAATTCAAAGCCTGCCAAGCTGTCATCATAGTGGTTATGATGCGACCTAACTGGATAAAGGTTGTTCTTGGCTTTTCATGCAATATGCTGGGAGCATGTTTGTTCTCAGTGTTGCTGCTGCGTAGTGGCCCAATGTTCACACCATATGGCACATTTGAACACCGCAGTGGTGGCCCAGTGATTTGAGCATCTGCCTCGCATGCGGGAGGTCCGAGGTTCGATCCCCACTGCCACCGGGTACCCTCCAGTGATACAATGGGTTCGAGCTTTCCCCTGGTCTGATGCTCGGCTTCTCTAGGGTGAAATGCTTGGGAAATGGGTCTTCGACCCCACCTTGAGTGGAAGGCAAAAACCTTGTGCCATGGTGCTCTTTGGCCAAAGATGCGCTTGCGTTAAAAAACTGATCATCATTATGGCACATTTGATAATTTGACCTTTGGATAATTTAGATGCTTTTCCCAGCCTTTCGTTTTTCAAGTTAATTTTCCAGCCAGCTCGAGTCATTCTCTTTCAAAGTGTGAGATCTTTTGTCCAGCCTGAATCTTGCCTCTGCTCGTTCTTGTTCCGTGAGGCACACGAAAAAGACGGTGCCAGTTTTGTCCCTTCGTTGTTGTCCTTTTCCTTCTGCGACGCAGCGCTTTATAATCTTTTTTTTCGCAGGCGAATCTGTGCCTGGTGGACATAGATGGCTGCAGCGTACAGGTGCCTGAAGACCTGCCGAGTTTCCCCAACAAGCAGGAGCTCCTTGCCGAGCTGCAGGACCTGCTGGTGCAGTTTGGCGTCCGAACACCAGGGGGCGCTCCTTCCCTCTTGACGGCGTCGACACAAAACGTGGTGACATCGGCCACCCTGGGCCGCAACCTCAATGATAGGTAAGTGAGAAAGTGTAATTTTTCACCTTCCTTCTGTCTTATTTCTTATTAATTCTTCTGTTTTGAAAGACCCCATCGCGGTGGCTCAGTGGTTATGGCACTCGGCTGCTGGCCCGAAAGACGCGAGTTAGATCCCGGCCGGGGCAGCTGAATTTCGATGGAGGCGAAATTCTAGAGGCCCGTGTACTGCGTTATGTCAGTGAACGTTAGAGAAGAACCCCAGGTGGTCGAAATTTCTGGAGCCCTTCACTACGGCGTCCCTCATAGCCTGAGTCGATTTGGTACGTTAAACCCCCATAAACCAATAAACCAATCGTTTGTTTTGAAAGAGTAATTACTAGGGGAGCGGGAGTATTCGACTTGTTGGATACAAACTGAATATGATTGTTATTCAGTTGAAATTCAGTTCAAGAAATTAATATTAGAGAATTTTGCAGTACAGTAGGATCTAAATCATATGAATCTCACGGGGTCATAAAAAATATTCATATCATCCAAAATAAGTGTACTCTCTTTAAACGGAACCTCAAGGGACCAGGAGAATATGTTCCGTTTATCAGGAGTTCCGTTTATAGAGAGAACAAGCCGAATGACATGTTATGAGCACGAACTTGATATAAAAGGGAGGCAAAAATTTTTGCAGTTGTGTAGTCACTCCTCCAGCTGTGAGAAAAGATAGCAACGTGTGTAGCGCCCACACCCATGGCACTCGTCCTGTTGCCTGCACAACTCTTCTAGCAAAAAGCTCCGCCAACTCGTTTCAGTGAAGTGTGACGTGCGAGAAAGCCCACTTTCGTAATTTAGAATCTTGCTTCCGAAGGGGGACAATTCGAGGTGTCACCAGCAAGGCAAGATATCCAGTAAAATTTCCGCCTATTGCATAGTTCATTGTAACGCACACATCTCTGACGTGCATATAACAGCAGGTGTGACAACGATAGGAGGGTCCCTATCACTAAGCCAAAAAATATCCGGGCTACATAGTTGTTGTTGTTGCCTTGGTGGCATGGCACATACCCATGACGGGAGATAGGCCAGGATTCAGTGAGGAGAGCCAAAAGAAGGTAAACTGGGACCAAGCTAATTGTTTAACTTTGATTGCCAAGTGAATGATTTAACTTTGAGTATAAATTCAGAGGAATTAAAGATGGAATTATAAATTTCAAAAAATTTAAAAAATGAAATAGAAAAATTAACGGGCGAAAAGATTAGAGAATTGAATACAAGAAGAATTGCTGAGAGATTTTCTGTGTAATTTCAGTTTGTAGCCTCTGCCACTAACCCACAGCAACGGCAGTTATCACCCACTCATTCGCCAGTCGTACGAATTCAGCTGTGTGCTGCTTTCAAGCACTGACACTGGCACTTCACTGGTTCTTTCTTTTCCTTTTTAGGAGCAGTCTCGCATTTCCAATGCCAATGTGCATTCTCAATTACATCTCAGTTGCTGTTTCAGAGTACCAAAACTGGGTGCTCGTCACGGGCTTTTTTCTTTTTGCTATTTGTTGCCGCCGCGGTGGCTCAGTGGTTATGGTACTCGGCTGCTGACCCGACAGGTGCGGGTTCGATCCCGGCCATGGCGGTTGAATTTCGATGAAGGCGAAATTCTAGAGGCCCGTGTGCTGTGCGGTGTCAGTGCAGGTTAAAAGAACCCCAGGTGGTCGAAATTTCCGGAGCCCTCCACTACGGCGTCCCTCATAGCCTCAGTCGCTTTGGGACGTTAAACCCCATAAACCATTGCATAAACAGCCACATGACAGCATGACCTTGAAGCAAACCCCAATTTGGGCTCTGTACTTTTGACAGAGGCTGTACACATGGTCTCGAGTTTGGATTCTGGGATCTGCGTCCCATACAAACTGGGCGGGTGTCACTGGCACGCAGGCCGTTCCCCCGTCGGAAGCTCTCCTGGAGCCTGGAGAGCGGCGACTCCGGAGTGAGCAGCACGGACAGCAGTGCGCGGAGTTCCTACACCAGCCTGGGCAACCCGTCGCCCCTCTTGCAGCACAGTGAGGCTTTCCAGCGCATCACTGCGGTCGCCAAGAGAGCTGGTGGGTGGGGCCTCTCCTTCCACAGCTGCTGGTGGCCTTGTTGCATAGGTTCACCCCCCAGCGTTCTTGTGTCCTCCCCCCCTCCTTCCCCTGTGTAAATAGAATTGCAAAAGAAGAAGTAAGGAAAGACTTACAAGCAATTCTCAGGGTGAAAAAGTGGCAGGCAGCAATCTTGTAACTTTGAGGGGGGGGGGTTGTGTTTGCAAAATTCACCATCCTGTAAACACAAACCCTCATGACTTTGAGAGTACCATGGAGGAATACAAAAACTTATTAACCTGCAAAAAAAAGGGCATTGAAAATTTGAAACACTTCAGCCGATTAGCTAGCTAGTTGTTGCTTACATGGAATTGCATTTTGGGACTAGTTAGTTTGTTTTAGACATGCACCATCGGTTGGTGGCTTCTGAGATCATCGACGGGGATCTGTAGAACCAGACTTGTGTCCTGTGAGTTTTTTTAAGTAATTAAACCACTGCTGTATGAACTGCGATTGCTTATTGACAATGGCAATGAGAATGACAGTCTTATTGCTGGTGTAGTTCATTTGGTGTACCTAAGGAGTTGTTCTGTCATTGCTCTCGATGCTGAAGCCAGGATCTGTAGAACCAATTTCACCAAGCATGTTGGGCTTGGTGGAATGCACCTTCACAAGCACAGTGGCCTTGGGGAAAGGCCTGTTGATGCAGTGAGGCACCAGGCAGGTTTTCTCACTTCGTGTTTGAGACTGTGATTCCTACCTCATCAATTCAAACTGGCTTAAAACAAACTTCCGGTTTATTTGTTCTGGCAGTTTGATTCTGTCAGCATCACTTGTGTTAAGGTGTTAAGACTAGCCCGATCGGTCTCTCTTTAGAGCTGCCATTGTGGCTCAGTGGTTACAGCGCTCGGCTGCTGACCTGAAAAACATGGGCTCAACCCCAGCCACGGTGGTCAAATTTTGATGGAGACGGAATGCTAGAAGACCGTGTATTTTGCAACGTCAGTGCACGTTAGAGAACTCCAGGTGGTCGAAATCACCCACAGAGACCTCCACTACCACGTCCCTCATTACATGAGTCACTTTGGGTCATCAAACCACATGAAACCAAAACCAGTCTCTCTTCAATTTGAACTCCACATAATTCTAACTGGTTTCCTTTCAAGTTCAAATTGCCGAGATTAAACTGTGTATCCATTAGTTAACCTGGCTTCATTGTGTGACAGTTGCAACTACATTTTATTAAACCACATGAAACCAAAACCAGCCTCTCTTTAATTTGAACTCCACATAATTCAAGTGGGTTTCCTTTCAAGATCAGATTGCCGAGATTAAACTGTGTATCCATTAGTTAACCAGGCTTCATTGCGAGACAGTAGGAACTCTCTGACTGCATTTAGCATCTGCTGGGAGGACGCTTCTGGAATTCCATTTTCTGCCTGTCATTGGAAAGGTCTGATGTGGCGTATAATACTGTTTAGAGCTACCACTTATTGTAACCACCAGCCGCCAGTGCATATATCCACTACTGGCTGATGGTGATCGTAAGTGGCATACGGTTTGCTGAAACCTTTTGTGAGTGTCCAAGGTTGCAGAAACGCTTTAACTTTTTCTTTTTTTTTGACTTCCTCCACAGGTGTGATGAACTCCTTGGAGGACCTGCGAAGGCCGCGTTGCCAGGACAACAGTGAGGGCAAGCTCAGCCTGCTTCGGCAACAGCAGCATCCGCAGCACACCCCCAGCTCCGCGGCAGACCGCCACCCACAGCTGGAAGAGCTGCGGCTGAACAACGCCGTGCGCGAAATCTTCTTCAACCGCTTCCTGCACATGTTCCGCTCGTACGACCACTTTGTCATCCAGCCCAACCAGGTGGGAGTCGCACGGCCTTCAGTTTCGAAACTCAAGGAAACTGTGCTTTCAATTGATCAGTCAAACGACCAGTTTATCAGGCAGTCAGGTTTATTACGGTAAAATGTCGGTAACTTGGATTTCATGGGGCTGGAGATAATGTCGAAATAAAATTATTGTCAAGTTGTCGAGAGACTGAAAGAAGCCATAACACAGTGTACTCAGTCAACACGACTTTATCGCTTGAACAAAAATATAACTGAAAAACGTTGATTTCGTTGCATGAGGAATTTGAGGCATCTTCGATTTGCCTTTCCGGACTGCTCGGAACCGCCTTGAACTTGTTTCTGCTAGTCAGTTGGCCAGGATAGCTCCGCCACCAGTCGGGCTGTTCCGAAACGTATTCTTTTTGAGCAACGAATAGTTCCAGGTGAGTCCGAGGACTCTCCTCGGCTACCCCTACATTTTCAGTCCGACAGGGAGCAGACAACATGATATGCTGCTGCTTTCAGCCATATTGAGAGACAGTTGTCTCTTAAGTACTCCTTGCTGCTTAAATTCTTTTGCAAATAAAGGCAGACTGTAGCGGCTAATGAATGGAGAAACATTTACATTGTTCAACGGCGCTTTTGATGCATGTGGTGTCACTGCAGGCGCTCAGATTCGCACTCGTTTCATTTTTGGTTGTCTGGTCTACCTCTACCTTTCTTACATAGAGGCGGCGTGGACGCGAAGTTTCCAGGCGCAATGTTCAACTTATTTCGCCTATTATGTATTTATTACATCACTTATTATGAATTTTTGCATCCCTCATAGCCTGAGTAGCTTTAGGACGTTAAACCCCGCGAACGTATTATGTATTTGTGTTTTACTGCTCATGTAATACCCTCTAACTGAGGGCCCTTGAGGGTATCCTGAATAATAATAATAATAATAATAATAATAATAATAATAATAATAATAATAATCATGGGTGGCGGAACCGATTCACACTCGCAGTTACGGTCTATGTGTTACACAGACTCTAATGGAGCATGGGTGATGTAACCAGTTAACATTCAGAATTACAGGCTATGTGTTACTCAGACTCCAATGGAGCGTGGGCGGCGGAACCGACTTATGATCGAAATTACGGACTATGTGTTACACAGATGCCAATGGAGCATGGGTGACGTAACCAGTTGACATTCAGAATTACAGGCTGTGTGTTGCACGGACTGCAGTGGAACATGGGCAGCGGACTAAGTGGCACAGTTCAAATTGTACGGAAATTTGAATTGCTGAATGTCAAATTAACGAGCTTTCACGGTATACTAATCTTCCAGTTGACTTCATTGTCATTGCAGAAGGACATGGAGCAGTGGCTGGCATCGCGTGACACGGTGCACAACTTTGACAAGACGACATTCCTGTCGGACCAGCCGGAGCCACACCTGCCCTTCCTGTCACGCTTCATCGAGACACAGATGTTTGCCAGCTTCATTGACAGCAAGATTCTGTCCCTCTGGGAAGAGCCTGACCCATGCCTCAAGGTTGGTAACATGATGGGATTGGTGGTCGTATGTTGGTTGGATGTTGTTTCCAGCATGCCACGGTATGTTACGTTATTTGGTGGGTTGGCATTGCTTCATATTCCAAGGATAAAGTGTACGAAGAAAGTGCTTAAGAAATAGAGGGAACAAAACGCTGTCTTTTAAAAAGAAATAACAGCTTGAATGCATAAAGGAACACTGATAAAGAGCATCAGTTGACGCTCATCCTCCTTTTGTTAGTTTTTCATGTACAGTAAAACCTCGTTAGCGCGTACTTACTTAAGTGGTAGTACTTCTTAAGATGCAGTCTGAAGTCCCCGACTCTGCTTTTATTAAACGTTGTGTATTTGGAGCCCACTCACAGCTTAGTGGCTTACATGAACATCTCGGTTAGTGCGTACCTTGCCATAAGCAAGAGCATCCATGAACTATACTGCGCATCACAAGGAAGCTTCATCTCTGCTAATTGGTTATTACCCATGCCAATGCTAGCATGTAAATTCCAAGGGCAGACATTGGCAGTGGGTGCATACTATTTCCTACACGTCCAGAACTGCCCTTCAGATTCCACACCGCGTATAGACCACCCTGTAACCTCATATGGCCGTTTTTCTAAAGAAAGTTTTGTTTTTCAACTTACACGCAGTAATATGTGGCAGTGGTAACATAAAGGGTTTAGCAGTAGAACTCCTGCACAAACTGCATTTGACTTAGTTATAGAATACTGAGAAGCACTTTGGCAGCAATTGGAAGCTAGAAATTGGATTCAGAAGACAGGAGCAGCAAATAATTAACGAGCGTAAACGATTTCTGCCCTAGTTGAGCCCCATTTGTGACTGCAGTGCCCCCTGCTAAAAGCATTTGTTCTCTGTTTTGTTTGTTTATTTTTCAGATCTTTGACAACCGGATAAAGCTCCTTCGGAACAACTCCAGTGAGCCCATCATCAACCGCTACGAGCGTTGCACAATGTACAAAGAAACAGGTGAGCCATCCCATGCTGGTCGGACAACGTAAACAGTTTAATGACAGCGTTATCATTTTTTTTTCCTTTATAATTGTGCACAGTGAAGTGCAATGCAGCTGTACTTCAAAAACAAATGCAGAGCCTCAGAGTGTTTTCTTACATGATAATCTTTATAGCCTGTGTTGGTCTGTTGGTGGGCAAACAGTTTAAGCTGTCCATACCAAATTCAGGGTTAAGGTTGCGTTTTTTTCTCTCTCTCTTCTCTGGAAAAAATATTCTCGAAGGTTAAAGAGATGTGTCATGGGAACAAACCCGAAGGTGTAAGGTTTCACTGCTAAGCCACTTGACACTTGGTTCTCACTAAATGCATACAGAGTTGTCCATCGAGAGCCGGTTGTCAGCGCCAGACCTGGTGGCGCCGGTTCCGAAGATAATTGACCCCACGGTGGACCTGCCGGGGCGCCGGAATCACCGGCCGGGTGTCTTCCCGACACTGGAGTCAGCCGTGCTGAACCGGGAACCTGTGCAGTCTAAGTAAGCTGGCTTCGTACTGCATTCATGACGGTCATTTCGTCTATGAGACACTGGGCAAGTCAAAACATTCGGAGAAAAGGCAACTCTGTTTTCTCCTCAAGCCATCTCCTGACACTTACCGTATTTACTCGCGTAATAGGCGCACTCGCGTAATAGGCGCACCCCTAGTTATGGCGCGAAAAATCAGATTTTTTTATTTCCGCACATAATAGGCGCACCCCGAACTTGGCACTGTGATCAATACTTTATTTACACGATTGCAAGCCGACGCCTCACCACCCCCCGCTTCCCAATCTTTATTTAGCAGCTGCTGCTGCGGACCCACAGCACGTACAACGACATCGCGTAGAACAGCCGCACACAGTTTTCAGGGATGCTCACTTTAAACGTCTGTTTGGAAAGCTTCATCTCCAGCCGGAAACATTCCCGACTTAGGCCCGCGAAAACCTCGGCGCTTGGAGTCGTGTACGAAAATTTAGGGACGCCGCAGTCGCAACTGCCGCACTTCTCGGCCACGTCGTATTTTCCGACCTGCCGCACACTTGCCGTGTTCGAGAGCAAACTCCCAGCCGTGTAGCTGTTAAGGTGCTTGCCCGTCGAGCTAAAACATCAAAGCTCCGCGGCAAAGCCATAAACCACGATAACTATCGCGCTACCGCAAATCCCGGCACTTGACAGCAACAACAACAACAAAAAAAACGAGCTGGAGATGAACGATGATGATGATGATGAGCTTGGCCTTGGGCGCCCTCCGTGGGCGGCGTCTGGAAGCTCCTGTGCGCGTGTGTGGCCTCCGCGATCAAGCGCCCGTTGCGCGCAGCTGGAGCCGATCGCAGAGGCCTCGGCGCGTGCATTCCGAAAGTTTCGGTGCGGCCGATACACGGACCTTTTTTTTTTTAACATTTTCTTCGCGAAAACGGGGAGCAACCCGTACACGAGTGCGTTTACGCGGTGTGTTCAATTTTGCGAGTCGAAAAATTTCCGGAAATTTTACCCCGCGTAATAGGCGCACCCCGAACTTTGAGCCGGATTTTCTGGAAAAAAAGTGCGCCTATTATGCGAGTAAATACGGTATATGGCGCCATACTCGGTACAGTGAAAACTGGTCAATTTGAACTTCATTAATTCGAATTTTCGAATGATTTTAACCGTGCGACTTGGTCTGTCCATGCTCCATTGTAGTCTATGCAAAACATAGCCTGTTAATTCAAATGTGAATCTTTTTCACCACCGATAATTTGAGCCACAGAGCACCGCACCTGGGCAGCTTGAGCACATGGCCAACCCAGCAACCTCCTCACACAAGGTTGAACTGTCTCTTTGGAAGGGAAGACTCTTACCCAACAGTTGCTTGCAGTTGCAGATCTCGGAACGCTTCACTAGCTTTCTGTGTTAGCTTTTGTTGCTGGTCAATTGGAGGTGTATGACTAGTGCTGAGATACAGCAAATCAGGGGTGTTGGAGTCCCAAACCACGGTCCTGCACAAAACAAACAGTGGAGCTTGCGTTCCGTTTGATTGGTTGCATTGGTCACCCCAAGTTAAGCCTGCATGGTTTGGCATGGTGAAGCAACTTAGAAATGCCGTCCTTTAAGGCCCATTCACGCGACGGACAGAATCATGGATTCCAGGAGGGGACGGAGCAACGTGTGACTCGATGTCACTGTCTCTGCCTCGTCCACAGATTGCACAGGCTTCGCAAGCAAGAAACAAGCACATGTCTTTTCCCTCTCAGTTTCTGGCAGCAGTACACCGCATTCTATTGTGTGCCCCCATCTGCGAGCATGTTCCCTCTTACTATTAATCCTGATTATTGGTGTTTTTTTTTTTCTTTTTAACCAGGTTGGGGGCACTTTCGTTTGAAGAAATCAAGGGGTTGCCGTGATGCCGTTGCCTGCCCATTTCCTCTGTGCTAATGTGTTTGTCGGGTGCGGTAGTTGTCTAACTCCTGGGAGGACAGTACGAGGAGAGCAAGGAGGACAGTGGTTTCGAGAATTCTCCATTCTATCCACTCCGTCATGTGCATGTGTACTGCTGCTTGCACCGTCTGCAGTTGAGACGTAGCCAGTGACATCGGGTCACGTGGCGCTCTGTCCATGTCCAGAAATCCGCAATTCCATCCGTCATGTGGATGGGCCTTTAGCAGTAATTACTCTGCCAAAAAGTGCTTCAAGAGAAGACCAAAACCATGCTTGAAGTCGACGCCGGTCCATTATTGAAACAGGGTATCGCCAAAATATTGGGTTAGCGGTTTGCGACTTGGGGTAGGAAAGCTGGAAAATCGGGCAACATGTGGCTCTCCTAGCGATTTTCTCTTTGCAGCATGAACGATCAGTTAAACTCCACTGCTAGCAAGTGTGCTAGTCACAGAAGCTGCGTGACTGTTTTGGTCGAAAAGCGGCACTTGTGGGATGGTCGCGCACTGCTTGATTTTCCAGCCTTACGACCATGCTCACAGGCGGTTCCATGCCCTTCGCAACTCTGGTGCACAAGTTGGGAGTTGCAGAACACCAGTTTGAGAAACAAAGAGAAGGCCTTCCCTTCCTCAATGTATGGGCTTTAGAGCCAGTGCTGGCCATTTCCTTCCAGGAACAAAGGTGGAAGGTGATTACAGAATTTTTTAGAACAGTAATATATAGGGCAATCTCTCCTCCCAGCTGTTTCCCAAATGTACTGCATTTTCTCTTCACTTTCGTCAGTTCGAACTTCGGTTAATTCAATCTGCATTGACGTCCCCATGACGTTGGAATTATTGAGTTTTTGCTGTACTGTGGCATTACTGCACTTGCCTTGTCTGTTAATCACAGGAACCACATATTTTCATACAGTACTTTTCAAACGTTTTGTAGGACTCAATGGTGTGCAGTCAGACCAGTCACCAAGCTCTGCAGTTGTTTTCACCGACTTCTTGTGATAGTACCAGTGGTTTAGACTGAGATAACCACAGGGCATAGACACTTTTAGGTAGTGTGGACAGTTTTCTCAACTGTCTGAAGTGTCCACTTATAGGTTGCATTGAGCATATATAGGTTTAGACTTTTTTTCTTTTTTTGTGGTGAGGAGACAGTGAAAAGGTCTCCTAGAACGCTTCTGAAGGCGTGAGAGCGCCCACCACATTATTTAGGTGCGCACTCGCCATTGTTTTT
Organism: Amblyomma mixtum; assembly: GCF_055824585.1. Lineage (NCBI taxonomy): Eukaryota > Metazoa > Arthropoda > Arachnida > Ixodida > Ixodidae > Amblyomma > Amblyomma mixtum. The sequence continues at coordinate 104,069,228 of NC_143020.1, forward strand.
GTTCTCGCTCGGTGTGACCTTTGACCTCGCCTGTGACCTTTGCAGGGTGAAGAAACGCCCTCACGCCCAGTTCCGAAGGAAAGACCGCTCCATACAGCAGGCGGAGCACTTGAAGCTCACCGCCGAGCAGCGTGAGGTCAGTGGGTGCGGGGCATTCCTAAATGGAGGGGGCGACCTCAAAGCTCTTTCAGCCATACGCATTGACATTTGTCTCATGTTTACATTCAGCAGTTGTTTTTGTTCTGTTAGTGCAGGTGTTAGTGCTACCGTATTTCACAGCTTCACTTTTTATATATGATCGGTAATCTGGTCTTACTTCATGGCCATCTGAGTGGTTGCTGGTATACAGAAGCGTTAACAGTCCCTAGATTTATCAGTGTTTTTTTTTTGTGTGTTTTTTTTTTTGTTATGGGGAGAGTTTATCTGCCTTGCCTTCCTCGTGGATTAAAACAGGGAAATTAAAGTTGTGTGTAACCCCCATTTTTTTTTTCTTCAAGTTTGAAGAACTCTCGTTACTAGCTTTTGAATGCTCAATGCTAAAAGAACCAAAACTACAGTATATGTGGTTGTATGCCTCAGATACTGGTATGTGTGTGAGCATAGTGTTGAACTAAAGCAGGCCCGAATGGTCTTAATAAGGAGCACTTGTCCCAAAATAGAAAAAGCACAGAACTTTTGTAAGTTTCTAATGGTATTGCTGTTTCAGGTTATTTTGAAAGTAAGTTATGTTACTTCTGTTGCCTCGTTTGCAAACCCTGTCATTATTGTGATGTTACTATTAATTACTATTTTTACTATGATTAGTTTCTAACTTACTGTTGTTGCATTGTGGAATTTTGCTTGTATAGAAGTTTGGTGATCCCCTTTCTCTTTTTTTCTTGCTGCTCGCATGACGATGCATTGCTTTTTAGCCCTTTCTTCTTCCGTTTTGCATTCTGCCATTTTGTTTTTTGTTTTTCTTTAGTCTGCCTGTGTCGGCTCGAAATCGAAGCATGCTGAGTTGTGGCAAGTGAGTATAGTATTGATGCAGTTTTTGTTTTGTGCTTTGCATCCTCGTGTTGTTGAATGAGTCGTTGTGCAGTGCTGTGCATTCTCGTGTCAGCTTCAAGTGGATGTGCAGTGTGTGTGTTGTGGGATTAGCACTTGACAGGCTGTGTTGTCCAGGGTGTTTGTACTGGAAGGTGTTCAGTGTAAATCATCAGTCACCACCGTGTTTGCACATGACAGCTGTACTGTAGTTAGTGGTCTTTGAAGTTTGTCTCAAAAACTCCATTTTATAGCATTGTTTACGTAAGCCGTGTTGTGCTGAGCACATTCCCCTGCAATGGGTTTTGTAATGTCAGGAGGTTTTGTTATGTTTGACATGTTCTTTTTTTAATGCGAATAGCATTAAATGCTATGTCGGCAAGGTCGTGTCACCAAAACATGTCCGCAAAACGTGTCCGCAAAACATATCCACAAGAAGTCTACAAAACGTCCACAAAACGTTTCCACAAAATCTGTTCGCATCAGTTGTGACGTTCTCAGAAGAGGTAGCATCAAACGAGTGGTTGTGATCGATAGAGGACGGTATGAGAGTGCTGGGCAAAAAAAAAAATTATGTCGATAGCATGATTAGTTAGAGACAAAAATGTCGAAAACAAAGGTCGAAATAATGCGAATGTCAGTATAGTGAGTTGACGGGAAAACAGCCCACGGATGGCAGAATAGTGCAAAAATAGGCAAGGGAGTGAAAATAAAGTTTGAACTGAATTGAAATGTATTTGTTGGGTGATAATTAATCAACAAAAAAGTTTCATTGACATAGATTAATATTAACATAGAATATAGATTAACATAGAATTAACATTAATTAACATAGAATTAGTTAATTAATTATCAGCAAAAACCATTTGGCAGTTGAATAGGCTTGACGGGGCTATAGTAACTGAACAGGAAAGCAACCACGGTGCCAAATTTGAAAAACCAAAATGGTCGATTGAGATAAAAGAAGGTGTAATCAGATTAAATAAATTGATGTTTAATTAAAGCTTGAGATAATTATGCTAATTCAGTAGTTAAATTAATTAAACAAAAAGAAAATAAAAAAGAGAGGCGACAGTGCCGGGGAGGCGTCATTGCTTCCGCATTCTCCAATGCGGGTCGCCACAGTGATCTCCAGTTTTTTTAATCTGTCAGTGTAGCTCCGAATGCATACTCATGTCAGTTAGTTTAGATGAGCCAGAAACTTGAAAGCCACTTTCTTAAGTGGTGCAGAATGGCAGGAGCTTATACTAGTTAACAGAATAACGAGTTCAAGTCCACTCCGTACCTGCAAAAGAGTGATAGTTTCGTTTTCTTCACTGCCTCTCTAATCTCCGCCAGGTCGTCGTCGTCATGTTCTTGATGGTAAGCATTTTAGAGTAAAGAATGAAAGTCCTTTACTGAGTGTCTAACGTGCGGCAGTTTTCACAGTGCTCTTTAGAATGTTTCTTGTCCCAAAGAAAGTTGTAACTGTAATTACCCGATTCTAATGCATTAGCTATAAATAGCAGCAAATAGCAGAGTGAAATAGTTGAGCCTAACTTCTCCATGGTACCTACCATGGTAGTGCAAAAAGACATCTTGTGATCGCAGTAGCACTGGGGCTGTTTGTTTCATGGCTTCAGTTTTGTATACAGTTGTATGGTACATGCCATTACAAGGCTTGACTTTCGTGAAAAAGCACGCAGATTACAGTTAGGTAAATACGGTAAGCGGTGTTAATATTGCATTAGTTCATTACAATGCTGCCGAAAGGCAGTTGACACGTTTTGTAGATGAGCAGTTGTAAATATTTGATTAGCTGTGCTGTAAAGATAGTCATTTAGGGAAGCTCATCCTTCATGAAGACCATTTTTAGGGAAAAAGAAGTTCATTTAGGGAATCAAATTTTTTCACCCTCAGCACTTTGTCGGCAAAATAAAACAGTGTCAGAGTAACCGCACTTCAGCAAGTCATTTCACACCTTAGTTCATTGTTCGTTTTAAAAAAAATTAATTTGGGTTTTGTTTTCGTCGGATTGAAGCACTGGTTTTGGGCACGGTGGTCATTGTTGTTGTTGTTTTTCTTGTCACTTGGATGGGAGCATTCTGAACTGGTTTATCACTTTTCCTTTTTTTTCTTTTTTTTGTTTGGGTGTGGCTTTAACACACTGTTTTTGTTTTTCTGTTCGGTCTCCCTGGTTTTCTGTTTTTCCTCTCCCCCACTTCGCACCAAACAAAAGTACCAAGTGAGTCGCACCACTTGCCATGCGTGCACTTCATTTTGTGTGCATGATGCCCTCTGTGGGTTCTTATCTTATCAGACATCTCTGCACCCTAATGATGCAGATGAGATAAAGCAATGTGCAGTGGTGGTGGTGGTTTGGTTGTGGAGGTAAAAGGAACTGATATCCTGTTCAGCTTTTTTTTTTCGTCTTGTTGTCTTTTTATTGCCAAAATTCCTTTTCAGAAAAACGTTTAATTCATCACATATGTGATAGAAATAAACATCGTTATGCTTTGTGGCCAGTTAAGATAACACTGAAGACTGTGTTTCAGTGGGTGATTGTGTGCGCATGTGTGCTTCGCATGTTGTTTGCATGTTTGTCGTTTGGTGGCATGTTCATTGTTGTGGCATAGCCAGGAATTTTCTGTTTAATCGTACTAATCATTAACACTTGCATAGCACTGACTACAACGCGTTTCTGGCATGTTTTATTCTTTGTTTGTGCTTTTACTAACATCTAACAGTCTTAAGTGTCAGGTTTGAAAGTGTAGAATAGCTTAGGGACTCTCAGCAATGGTCCAAAGTTTAAGATCTTGTTACCTTGTGAAGGATTCAAGCTCCAGCCTTGAAGGCTTTTGCCATAGCTGTGGCAGGCTATAGGTGGTGTTGGCGTAGTGCTACTCTGCTCACTTATAACAGAAAAAAAGTGTGTTAGCTTTGCATTTCACTGTGAAATGTTTACAAGTAGCAAATTTTTCTTTAAAACAAGATCCAGTTACATTCTGATATTGAAATTGCCTAAAAGGCCATTTATTAAAGAAACAACCTTTTCTGCCATAGCTTTGTGACCGTACTGACATTAAAAAAAAAAACTTGTGCACTTTCTTTTTAAATACTTAAATGTTTTAGGATGACTTGATGAGGGTATGTATTGTAACTACTCAACAACTATACCAGCTAGCTTAAAATAAAATGCAGTTCTGAAATCAGCATAAAAAGTTAAATTTAGTTACATTTCAAGCATAAATAATGAGAGTAGTTTTAAAAAATATGATGATAGGTCTTCTTTATTCAACTACTCATTGAACATTTTTGCTCTTGGTGCCATCTTACATTCTCATGTCTATTGGTGCCATCTTACATTCTCATGTCTAACGTGGAGCTTCAAAGTTGAAAGAAACATTGACTGCTATCTACCAGATCCGCACCATTCACTGTTATGCATTTAAAAATTACTACCGCCTGGGTTTAATAGGGTGAGGTTGAAAGTGTTTTTCGTTTTAACAGCGGCATTAAACTTTAACATGCATTTCATTAATTACTACGCATAGAGCGTTCAATGCTGGTCAGTCGAGTTGCAGTGATCTAGCTGCTAACTGAATATAGCAGCTTCATGCTTTTGAAATTTCAACACGTTAACAGCTGTACCCGGCCGCTTACATTAAGCTAGTGGCAGCACATCTTGAGTACCTTCTTACAGCATGAACGTGTTCGACAGAAATTCATCAGTTGAGGCATAAGCTTTTGCGTATTTGCCGAAACGCGTATTTATTTTAGCTTCTCAGTTGTTATTGAGACCGCTTTGCGTGCCATGCTGTGCTGACAGCAGTGCTAACAGTGCCTCTCTGTTGTCATGGTCGTGGTGTGCCGCCTGCAGAAGTACATGAACGAAGCCCGGGCCAAGCACATGAAGCAGCCGAAATTCAGCGACACTGCGTCGGCTGCGGTCATCGCTCAGACCAACTGGAAGTTCGTGGAGGCACTGCTCATGGAATGCAAAACCAGGGTGAGTGCCACACGGGGAGACAGTTTTTTCCGATTTCGAGTGTGTTACGTGGTCTGTCATGGTGCGTGCAGTTTAGTGTGGTGCGTGGTGTCACGGGGTCAGTCATGGTCACAGTCACTGCCGTGATAATGTGCAGCACACTTTGAGAGTCCAGTTCTTTTCACCTTGTTGTACGTTTGACAGTCCAGCTATTTTCATGTCGTCATACCTTGACAAAGTCTAGGTACACAATGCATTTGCCAACGAATGTCATTAGTGCGCTCACTTTTATGCGTCCTTTGTGTGGCAAGTGGGAATAGTTAAAGCTCCAGAGTGCGCTCGGTATTACCCCAGCTGCTGCTGTGCACTGGTGCACCAGCGTGCATCTGTGCACTGCACCAGGTCACCACCAGGGCTGCACCATTGCTGCACCAGGGCAGCAGTGTTTCATTTTACCAGTTGTCCGCACTGCTACACTACATGCAACATAACTATCATCATTGCTTCTTTGTTCCGAGCAGGGAAGAAATGTCTAGGAATGGAGGCTTGTACGATTTGATTTTCACTCACTGATTGTATGGTGTGGCTGGATCTTGAATTCCTTTGCACGAGTGGTTGTCCAGCGGAAGGGTACTCCGCGACAAGATGTGAAAGTACTCCGCGACCGTGACCGTTCATCACCACAGCTGTTTTCTCCCTGGCTCACTTGCGCTCGTCTTGTGCCGCCATTCGCAGACCAAGCGCATGCTGGTGGAAAAGATGGGTGTGGAGGCTGTCGAGCTGGGCCATGCGGAAGCCAGCATCACGGGCTTGGAAGAGAACACCCTGCTAGCATCGTTCTGCGACCTCCTCGAGCGCATCTGGTCGCACGGACTGCAGGCCAAGCAGGTGGGCAGCTCTCCCAACTTTGGCGACCGCTCGGACCAACTGTGGGCAGCCAAGCGTTTTGCGAGGTGTCCTATTTTTACTCGTGTAATGAATGCACTTTCTGAATGAACCGACGCTGAGGCAGTGATCGAATATCATGCATTAACACATCTAACATAGGTCGCCGCTTCGAATCCCAGCCGTGAGCTAGACTCTTAAATTAACTACTAGTAAGTTTATGCTGTAGGAAAAGTGAAATCCTATGCCACCACCCCAAACACTCGGAGTCAAAACAGTCGACCTGCCCCGGTGGCTCAGTGGTTACGGCGGTCGGCTGCTGACCCGAAGGATGCGGGTTCGATCCCGGTCACAGCAGCCAAATTTCGATGGAGGCGAAGTTCTAGAGGCCCGTGTACTGTGCGATGTCAGTGCACGTTTAAGAACCCCATGTGGTCAAAATTTTCAGAGCCCTTCACTATGGCATCCCTCATAGCCTGAGGCGCTTTGGGACGTTCAACCCTAATAAACCAAACCAAACCAATCAAAACAGTTGAGCCACAATGTTCATATGAAGATTCGTAAAGAGCTGGAATTGGAGGTATACAGGTCACCGGTTTGAATCCCTGCTGCATGAAATGCTGAATCGTATGACACCATCTGAAACATTCTGCGGCAAACGGTTGGCCCACAAATTTTACACGAATGTCGGGACTAAGTGGCCTGACTTAGCTGTCTGCTAAACAGGGATATATACTCTGGATCGACATAGTTTAGTTTCGAGTTGTGGTGCTCTGGCATCATGCGGCCGCCTGTTATTATTTTATTCCGTTATGTGACCACCTTGGTTACCGTGGCAACCACAGGAGTACAATGTCATTGCTATGGAGCCCGCCATCTTAGGTTCTATCCATGGAATCAGCATAACTTGGAGGCTCGAAACGCCACCAGCAGAGTTAACGCTGTAAAAATTGCTGCCAGTTTAGCATTGCTAAGCACGAAATATTGTGCGAAAGCATGGCTTTTGGGGGCGGCAATACCCAGCAGTAAACAACCGACAAAGCCAGTTTCTTTAAGCTGCCAGCAGGCGGCAGTAGCAACTGAGCGTATATGCTTTTCGTGGACTCTGTGTAAAATCTGAGCTGTCCCACAATTTCATCGCGTGACTCATATTTGTGGCCATAGAGCTTGGATATGGGATGTGACCCACTGGTGACCCACAATGCAGTGAACGTGTTAAAATCAACTTCAGAACATGACACCTTCTTTTGTGGATGCTGTATCTCGTGAGGCTTTCCTTTATGAGAATGAAGTTCCTAATGAATGGACCAGCTGCTCACGGGATCTCCAACTTACGCAGGGAAAGTCGGCGCTGTGGTCCCACCTGCTCAACTATCTGGAAGTTGAAGAATGTCGATCTAGCGGCAAACCGATTGACCGAAACTTTTTGACTCCAGGTGAGTTTTTTCCCGCAACTGCTATCTTGGCGGTTTGTGCAGTCATACCTCCAGTTACGCATTCATGATTCATCAAGCTCAAATGCTGAACCCTAATCGATTTTTGGAGCTTGCCCTAGGCTCTGCCTTGAGTAGTTTTTCCTGCCTTCCCTGCTAACTATTACCTCATTAATCACAGCCCGGTTACAGCAGTAACTGCATTGGCTGTACGGTCACAGTTTTTGCACTTCATAACGAACAGCTAACAGAAATGCATGACAGTGCCTAACAACCTCTGGACTTGGCCAGTTTTTAAAAAAAACATGGCTGGTTTTGTTTGTTTACTCCACTAATTGTTGGCAGTTGTCTTATGCTAACCAGCTTTGTTTTGCATGATGACTAATCGTCGTTATGTGCATGGTAACAGTGTGCTCTACAGCAAATCTTGGCCGAAATTGGTAGCCTTTGTACGCCTTCGTTGGTCACAGCAATCAGGACGGTACGGAGGCACGAAAGCTCATCAATTTATGTAACCATTGAGTTTTTTTTTTTTTTTGTTGCTGTGTATATGACTACAACATGCAGGTTATTCTCTAGCAAAGAAAAAGGAAATGTGTGCTGTGCACTTTAGTTCTAGATTTGTATACATTTCTGAAATGCAGGCTGCTGCCTGTTTCTACCGCAAAAAAAAAAATTCGTGATTTTATTTATTTATTTATTTACAAAATTACTGCCCTGTCTTCTTTTAGAGGCATAGCAGGGGTTGGTTACTGGGGGTTTGAATGCAACTATGTCGAGTAATTTAGGCAGTTTGTTCTGAAATTGAATAATTGGCAGTGATCGCAGAGAACAGTAACAGAGTGTGGAAGGGAAAGGAGTTGCATTTCAGTGGGTTAGTCTGCTGGATAACTCTGGCAGTAAGAGTGATCAGTGAGGTAGGTGCTTGAATGTTTGTTGACCCGTGGTCAGTTTTGTGCATCGTGATGAGACAGTCACACGTGCATTGATAGGACGATGGCTCCATTATAAAGCGCGTTTGTGATGATGGTGAAAACCTGCAGTCGTAACAGCTGTAACGAAATCTGACAGCCAGGGTGATTGAGCCAGCTCCAAAGCTTGCCACTCTCTTTGGAATTACGTTGCTGCCTTGCATGGCATAAAAGCACTTGGAAGGCCTGTGCCAGGCTTGAAAAGAGCTTTGCCCTCCTCCGTGTGTCTGTTACTAACCCTCTGCTCTCTGCATTTTTTTTCTTGCCATCCTTCTGCGCAGCTCTCGCTTGGTGCGTCTTGAGGAGAAGGATTGACTGTATGTCCCGCTTTTTTCTCCTAACTGCACATTGTATGTCTGCGCGCGATTGGCCTTCCAGGCTGGGTTGAGCCCTCACTGGCTGCTTGAAACTGCACGTCCACTGGCACCCTGCGGGGTAGTCTACGATTCCCAGGTGTAGAAGTTCAGGGAACACTGAAGAGTGTTCAGAAAACTCCCTTCAGAAGGGAGTTCTGTGGAAGGGTGTTCCATAAACTCTCTTCAGAAGGGTGTTCAGTAAACTCCATTCAGAAGGGAGTTTTATGGAAGGGTGTTCCGTAAACTCTCTTCAGAAGGGAGCTCTACTTCTACGGAAGGGTATTCCGTAAACTCCCTTCAGAAGGAAGTTCTACTGAAGGGTATTCCGTAAACTCGCTTCAGAAAGGAGTTCCACTAAAGAAGGGTGTTCAGTAAACTCCCTTCGGAAGGGAGTTCTATGGAAGGGTGTTCAGTAAACTCTCTTCAGAAGGGAGTTCCTTTCATTGTTTTGCTAATGAGGCAAATGCACGACTTGGGTACCTTCATGTGATTTCTTTTGTGTGCATGCTTGTTGTGGCTGAGTTAGTGTAGTGTTTGTCAAGTTCTTGTTTGTTTCATTTAGCTTCAGTGTTTCATTGTCTGGGAAACATATTGTCACCTAGCGGTTTGAAAAATGCGCTTTACGAAGTGAATATGCCAGGGAAATCTTCGGCGTTAAAATTGTTCCAAGAATTGTTGCTATGCTATTGGTTTGCTATGCTATTGATGCTATGCTGTTGCACCGTCAGAAAGGAGTTGTTTAGGTTATGCTCATACAAACTGAGCATAGTTACGGAGTTGATTTAAGTTGTGTAGTTTCTGCTTTCGTTTTTCTTTTTGTTCTCATAAAGCGTGATAGAGTTATCGAGCCAAATTCATCGGTTTACTCTGAAGTTGATGGACTGCCGTTTTCTTCCTTTTGTGCTTTATGCCGTTCTTTCTTTTTTCTCCCTATCTTCTTTTTTTTCTATTTTGCGATGCTTGGTGTGTGTGTGATGTTTGCTGCTGGTGGCTGCTTTTTTGGCGGTGAAGGAAGGTGCACCCGCTTTTTGTTTTTGTTTTGTTTTCCCCCTCTCTCCTCCGTCCACGTAGTGCCGGTGCGTGCCCAGGGGCCCAAGAGTTTTGGTTTCCCCGAAATTATTCTCTCCCTTAAGTCAGGTGCCATAAGTGCAGTTGCCAAGCACCTGACCAACCTGGGTAAGTGGGTCGCCGGCAGCAGCTGTTGCTTCCCTTTCCCATCCTCCCCTCAACCGCCCCCCCCCACCCTGCCTCACTTGTGTGCGTCCTGCCTTCCGCCTTAACCTGGTCTCATTCACACGAACGCTCACACACGCAGTTCTACACTGACTCATTTGAGATCAAGTGAACTGTGTAGTCCAGATTGGCCAGCTGGGTTTTGATTATGTGAGCTTGCTTTTCGTGCATGCAACACGGGTAGGGAGCTTTTTTCTTTTGTTTTTCCAAGAGCATGTGTGATCATGCACTTGAGAATCACGGCTGAGACATTTGTCATGGGGAGGTCTGAGCTGGAGCATTGATTGTATTTGTATGTGAAACCTTGGACTGCCATGACTTTTCAGTGATCCTGTAGCATTGAAGAATTTATGAACCTGTGATGTGACTAGCCCATATTTAGTTGTAAATGTAGATTTGTTGATCGTCTTACTGAGCACGCCTTCATTGGCATAGAAGCAGTTATCTTCGTTGTAATGTAGTCGTAAGCATTACTGTGGTAAGCTAAGGTGATGTGAATAATGAGTCTTCATGGCTGTAAAAGTGTGGATGTTGGGGAAGTTGGCGACACGTGGTAGTGACATATAGCTTTATTTCACTATCCCTACATTAATTAGTAATAGTTAAATGCAGCCGTCTCCATCCCACCAAGCACATCGGCTTTCTAGCACAAACTACTTGAGGTGTTGGTGAAAACATCAGAGCAGTGCTCTTTCAAACAGAAATAGTGTCGTTGTCGTGACAAAGTCAGGTTCGGTTGTTAAAATTTTTGTCCACTGGGCTTGATTTCATTTTGTCTCAACCTAGGAGCGTCGATTTATTCATCCATGGCATTCTTCCCCACTATTGGCTTCCACCATGCCCCCTTTCTTTCCTTTTTTACATTTTTGACATTTGTGGTATGTGTGTGGGTGCGTTGTTGCATGCAGGTGAAGTGTGTTCTGATGGTGATGTTGTCTGTCACTTTTCGTTTTCACTTTATTTGCCCCCTTGTCTCATCTTTATGTGAGCTTATCAGCTTCCATCACTGTATCAGAACCTTAGACTTAGCTGTATCGTCATCAGCCTCATTGTTCAGTTGAGACAGCTAAGAACCCCATTTACATGCCAAGAGGTCGGCCTGAATGCAGCCTCCTTCATAGATAAAGAGAAGATAAAAAACAGCAGTTTGGGGGGGAAATGCTTGCAGGAACTAACCACAGAATATTCCATCCCAACATTTGGAGTTTTTCATGCCTATGTTCAGCTGCTGTATCTGTGACTCTAGAATTCTGTACAATTGCTTTCATTGTATACATTTTCTGCAGTAGGCATGGTTTAATTTGCATACTTTACTTGAACGATTGTAGGCGGCTCCACTAGGTTCTGTCTTTCAGCCAAAAAAGCCAGAAAAGCGTGGAATATCTTTGGGAACCTCAAAAGGGTCTTGCAGGCCTGCTTCTTTAGGCCAAGAGTTCTTTAACTGAATTCTTGATAACCTCTGGGTTCCCTGGGAAGTCTTTCGGTTTCCCTGAGCACCTAAATCCACAAATTCCTTGGGTGCCATCTTTCCATTGCCTACTTTATTTTGGGACTAACCGAGCACTGTAATTCCTCATAGTAAACTCTACCACAACACTGCCAGTCATTGTTAATTGAATTCAGTCGTTTTTTGAGGGGCGAAACATCTGCCTGCTCTTTCTGCATTCCCTGTGAGGCAAGAACAGATGGAAGCCACAGCACCTTTAGAGAGCTGTTGCAGTTTCCCGAGGATAAAATTGAAAACCCCTGCATTAGACCACCTCCTCATCACCTGACCTTGTCATTGAGTTTTTAGTTTATCCTACTTATGATGCCGTGAAGAGAGTACAGTTTAACAAAAGAAAGACATTCAAATTGGCCTCTCAGCTTGGCACAAGCCGTCCTAAATTGGTGGGGTGCCATCAGAACGTTGGATGTCATCAACGTCATCATCATACTCTTGTCATCAGCATGGTGCGAACCTAGTAATTGGTTATGCCATTAGAAGAGTTGCTGGAGGGTCTACATGTGAGCTGTTGATGTAAGGGATTCCAGCTAGCTGTACTTTATACTAGAGCCAACAGTGTGCAGTTTCAAGCAGCCACGGGGCAGCCTGTGTGGGCCAAGTGTGTTTCATTTTTCCACTCGGTAGCTGCAGCAGCTTTTGTTTATGTTTGCAGCATGTGAACGCGAACCTGGGGGGCTTGCAATGAATTCATTTCTAGCTGCTTTCATCCAGCCATAGCTACTGCGTTATCCAGCGCAGTCTTACCACCATGCTTTCTGTACCCCTGTCTTTGTGGAGAGAGTGTAAAAATGACCTTTGGTTCTGGATTTTGATTTTTTGTTAAAGCAGTCATGTGTAGCGTATGAGCACATATAGGTCACGGAGTGAGTAAACATGTTTTCATAGCTTCATGTGCTTCATAGGTTCATGTGCCGAAAATGTCAAAAATGGGACCTTGTTGGTATGTGCTCGTTCTGAAGTTCCTAGCTTTGTCTTAGGCTTCAAGTTCGAAGTGGATAATAAAAATGGAGGTCTGTAGCCTCCTGGGGTTACGAATAATGTCAGCTGTGTGCAAGCATAAGTATGTTTATTACTTCAGTACACATAATTTACAAGTTTTCACAAAGAGTGCATGCTGCAAGGCTGCCTCCAAACTTGTACAGTAGTTGGCTGTACTGGTGCTTAAGCATAGACATAGCATGTGGCTTTGAGTGCGAGGCTTCTGTGTGGGTATTGGCAGGCAAACCACAATTGGTAAGGGTCAGGATTTTGCTTACCCTGAGACTCACTGCAGTCTTAACGTGCATTTGTGTGTGGAGAACACAAGCACCTCACTATCTAGTACTTCTGAGCCTCTGGTGTACAGAATATATGTGTGGCATTCTGTAGCTCATAGGTGGCTCAAACACACTGCGAGATCTGCTGGAGCATCCTGATATGTACCCGAGAAGGAAAACAGTAGCGCCGAAAAAGCACACACACAGCTGAAGAACGACATATGAACCATCTAGCCCAAATAGAAGTTCTTCTAAACTATCGTGATATGTGCCACTCAGTTGTCATAAAGTTTGGGCGCTGTGCTAACAACAACAATAGGATGCTTCATGTATTAACAAAGAAAAGCTCTATAAGCAGTGTGGCATCTTCTGGAGCTTAAGGCATCGCGTGTCAAAACTTTGGGGAATTCCTCAGTTTGAATGAAGGTGGGCAGCCATGATGCACATGACTCAGTCAAACTGGCTTATTTGATGAACACAGTTCTATTTTCTTCAAAACTAATTCACTTCAAACGGAGTTCTGCTTGTTGTGTTAGCTTTCTCATTGTTTTGGCTTTTGTAGATCTGACTGCCCTGTCGGTGTGTCTTCTTTTGCACCGTAGTCTTGTACGGCAGCTCTCTTGTCATAGCATGTTGGCTGACGTGCTCTGTGTCTCGTGTCGTGCGTGTGCGGACGGATGCAGACCTGTCGAACCTGGTGCCAGACGAGATGCCGGCGTCGCGGGGCAGGGAAGCCAAGGAGCGGAGCCGTCGGGTCAGGACCCCGGACCTGCCCGGCCTCAAGCCGCTTCCTGTCTCCCTCTTGCTGGACGTCAAGTGAGTGGGGCCATCACTTCCGTTGCTTTGTCAGTTACCATAAAAACTCGCTTATAATACGAACTCGAATATAATGCGAGGTAAAGTTTTAGAGACGTGAAATGGAAAAAAAAAGTTTTACCCGCGTATAATACTCAGAGAAGACATTTATTCAAATCGCATCCCACACTCCACTTCAATCACTTTCTTCTTCAGTAGCGCTTTCTTAGGACATTTCTTTGTGCGACAAATCATCCCAAATGCACTCATCTTCTGTGCCTATGAGGGCGTTCGAGATGCCGCACTTCTTAAAAGAACGACGCACAAAATCTTCTGGGATGGCCGCCCACGCATCCACGATCCATTTGCGCAGTGTGGCTGGCAAAGCCCGCTTCAGCCGCCCAGTTGGCATCACTGCAGCCTCACCTGAGCATATCCACTCTACGTAACCCCGCTTGACTGCGTCCTTGAAGGGTTTGTTTGCACAGTCATCAAGGGGCTGTAGCTGTGACGTCATCCCACCCGGAATCACAACGAGTTCAGTGCCACAGTCGCGTAGCAGCCTCTTACCGACTTGGCCAAATGGCAACGAAACGCATCCAGCACAAGCATGGGCGGATGGACAACCTCCGGCACACCCAGCGGATCAACAACAAAGAAACGACATCATGACATCGTTTGTCGAGGGTAACAGAGCCAAGCCATAGCCGCACGCCAATAGCAAAGCCAAGCCGTACCCACGCCGCAATAATGAAACCACTCGTATTATGCGCGGGTTTTTACGGTACATTTGCTCGGGTCCAGTGGGAGAGTGGCTAAGTGGATATAGACCTTATGCAAAATTGCTGCCATCTATCGGAGAAAAGCAGAACCAGTGGAAAGCGGCCATGTTGGAGGATGACTGAAGCTCGTTTCGCCTCTGCTCTCTGGATTTAGACCCGCCCTGCGATAGCTTCCTTACGGCTGTGCTGGCTCGAAAGCCCTAGTTCCTTTCACTTGAGCCTGTAAACATGACTGAATGGTCAGTCGACCTGTCTCTGCTTCCCAAGTTTCCAAGTGACTTCGCAAACACTTACGCGCTCAAAACACTTTCCGAACGTTTTTCACGGAGTCCTACGTCAGTCTGCCGATGCCGAAGACCAAGAAATGTACGAGGCAATTACAGTTTTCATTTACGGCTAAAAATGTGCGCATTTCGGTCTAGTTTGAGTCCGTTTTTATTTGATTCGATACTTTTTGCGAATGGGCGTGCCGCTTGAATTGCTGTTGTTGTGGTAGCGTTTTCTGTGTGTTGCGTCGGCGCCGATAGCAAACGATAGTGAACCTCAAGCTCATGTTGGTAGTGTCGAAAAAAGTGGCCTCTCAACATGCAACGCCTTTCATTTTCCTTGAAAACTTCATGCAGCATTTGTTTGTTTGCCCTAGTGCTTAAAGTTGCTTCGTGCGGCGAGCGGCCAGTTCGTACCAGTGGTGAGCAGCCTTGCGAAGAGCCTCAGAGTGGTGTGCTGCATGATAAGTGAAGTGAATCCTTGCTAGTGCTTCCGTCGAAACAAATATTCGCACTAAAACTAACGCATGTAATCGCTGCGGCGGATAACGCTAGGAGCGACGATTCACACAAAGCGCGACCCGTACCACTACTCTCGCGAGGCCGATAATCGCAGCACTTCACGGGAAATCGCAGAAGAAAAACAGCTTTTGTGTGATATTTTCTTCGTGCCTACAATTTCTTATTTCATTAGCTGCATGGAGATAACGAAATGCCTTGCGCGATGCCTCGACATGTAGCGACGGTTCTGCAACATTTGTGCTGCGGATGTCGGGGATCGCAGTCCAAAAATAGAAATGCGCTCAAATCAAGCGCTTTTTTCCCTGGACGTCTTTGTGACCCGTACAGCAATACACTGAACAGTATGTGGGCATATTGAGGACGGTGAAACTCGAGCGCGCGCGACGAGCGTGCACCGGTGTGTGCTGTGAATGCGGCGGCTATCCTCCAACATGGTGGATCGCGCGCGGCGACCGCTAGATGGCAGTGGATTTCGCATAAGGTCTATAGGGGACAGTCAGCAGTAGGTGGGGATACACCCAGTGCCTCGGGAGTGTGTCAGCAAATATCTTTTAAGCGGAAACAAGTTTGTCATACCACACGCGTCCTGTTCTGCTACAGAACCGTGCAGGCAATGACGGAGGTGAAGACGGACATTGGCTATGCCCGGGCGTGGGTCCGCCTGGCTTTGGAAAAGAAGCTGCTCTCCAAGCATCTCAAGAAGCTGCTCTCTAACCAGGAACTGGTCAGGTCAGTGTCACTCGTTCTGCCAGAGGGCAGAGGTCACGAGGGAAACAAATTGGGAAAGAAAAGAGGAGATTCCTGCATCCACAATCGAAGCATGGAATACTTTCGAGCTTTTATAGTGGCCTCTCAAGGCCAGTCAGACCATGGCTTCAGTGACCATGGCTTCAAGGCCAATCAGTGGGCTTCGAGTTGTATGTCATATCTATCAAAATTGTCTTGTGGTGTCTGTTGCTTGGTGAATTTTCTGAGCCAGTTTCTCAGATGTTTGCTACGCACTTGTTGGAGCGGATTTAATTCACCACCTGATGTCTTTTATTCAGAAAGTTTTATAGTGGCAATTGGTGTTGGTTAGTAGGTACAGGTTATGGCTAGTTAATATTTTTTTGCATAGATACATTGCTAAGGGCAATAGTGTTGCAGCATTGCACAGAATCATGCCTCCCTTTTTTTTTGCTGTTTTGGTGTTTTTTTTTTTCTATAGCTTTCTCTACTTATAAGAGCCAACATAATTGACACCCCTGGTTTCCTTCATAACTACTACTTCATTGTTGCCACCACTGTGGTGACATTTTTTTCTCGTGTTTGTCCCCCTGGTTGACGCAGGAGCTCTTACAAGCGGTACGCGTTTCTGCGGTGCGAGGACGAGAAAGAGCAGTTCCTGTACTACCTGCTGACGCTCAACGCCGTCGACTACAAGTGCTTCACCAACACCTACACGGCCACAGGTGGGGGGATGGTGACACTTTTCACCCGGTCACGTTGGTCTGTCTGCACGAAACCCCAGCGTCTCCCATCAGTTATGTACAGGGTCCTCCAATGTGAATGGCAGCAAAGTTTGAGCATTCAATTAGTGATTATGTCATAATTAGGTGTGACAAGCACACTTTTTCTTGTTTTATAACCAGGCTTCCTCGGCATATAATATCTGTCAGTAATTTTGAGCTTCACTAGTGAAATATTCAAAAAATTACTCTTCTTGTGCAAATGGCTTTGTTCTTTTTCATACTAACGGTCCTGGCAGCATGTCCAAAGTGAACCCATTGCGGATTTTGCTTTCTAGTAAAATAATGTGGCCCTTTAGAGAACTCCCAAGCTTCACAAACATTGAGTGTACAGTCGCCGTCAAAAGTAAATGGGAAGGCGACTTTGTCACAAAAATTTAATTTCTTTAAATCTACACCGTAATGGTCCAAGTTTGTTGGTGCACAGTGCAATTTGCACAATCACAATTAAGCTGCACATATGTATCAAGGATGCGTGGATTGGGGGGGCCAGTGATTAAATTTTTTCGTTAATATTGCCTTCCATTTACTTTTGACGCCACCTGTACATTGTTCATTGTATCAGCGGGTAGGTAAGTGCGCGAGTTTCCTGCAGAACTGGGCTGGCAGTTCAGTTCTTTAAAGAACTGACCTCCAGCTACAGCTGTCATGTTGCAGCTTATACCGAGCACAATAGTGCATGCCAGTCTTGGGCAGATACACCATACTCTCAGCAATTCAAAACCCGCTAAATTCAGACGTCGGGTTGATTCAAACTTGCGCTTTGTCCGAATTATCGAGACTCAAGTGTGTGTGTGTAGAATGGGAGTTGCTAATGTGTGGAAAAGGAGCAGTCACATCTCCATACTCATATCTCCATATTCACGCTATCAATCAGGTGATAGAGAAATGCGCAGAATATAACCTGCCCCTATATATAGCATTCATTGATTACGAGAAAGCATTCGACTCAGTAGAAACCTCAGCAGTCATGCCGGCATTGCGGAATCAGGGTGTAGAAGAGTGTTATGTGAAAATATTGGAAGATGTTTGTAACAATTGCACAGCTACTATAGTTCTCCATAAAGTCAGCAATGAAATTCCAATAAGGAAAGGTGTCGGGCAGGGAGACACGATCTCACCTATGCTATTCACTGCTTGTTTACAGGAGGTATTCCGGAGCCTGAAATGGGAACAGTTGGGGATAAGAGTTAATGGAGAATACTTCCCTCTTGCTGCAGCTGGCAAAGGATAGGGTTAATTGGAGAGACATGGGAGAGAGAGAGAGAGAAAACTTTTATTTGAATTGAGGAAGGTTGCTCGAGCAACTTGGGTGGCACCCCTAGTCCAAGGCGCCACTGGCTTTAGCTGACTGACGGACTTGCTGAACCAACTTAAGTTGCTGATCCAGGGTCTCGCTGGTCAGGGCCACCTCCCACTGCTCATATGTCGGGTTGGATAGAGTTAAGTGTTTTGGTTTCATTGTGCATTCCCACCATATGTGGTAGAGCGTAGGGCAAGCTCCACACCAAGGGCATGTATTCTGATATTGAGTGGGGCTAATCTTGTGTAGGATGAACAAGTGAGGGAAAGTGTTGGTCTGAATTTTCCTCCAGTCTGTGGCTGCGGAGGAGTCTGGTTTTATGGGAGGGGGTGGGTATTTTCTGTGCATATTTGGCTGGAGACATGGGAGAGGCCTTTGCCCTGCAGTGGGCGTAGTCGGGCTGATGATGATGATGATGAGCCTGTTTTCTTCGAGGCATACTCGCCAGCCTTTTGCCATGTCTAATGCCAGGCCTGTTCGCTTGTCCTTTGGCTGTAGTCGCATGTGTGCTGAATTCTTTCTTTCTTTCTTCCTTTCTTTCTTTCTTTCTTTCTTTCTTTCTTTCTTTCTGGACTAACCGTCCTTCTCGAGCTTGTCTCTACCTTCCCACTCAGGGGGGCCCTGCTGCCTCTGCCTTACCTCTCCGCACTCGCAGTGTGCGTCTCTGATGTCGCTAACGGCTTCTCCGCTCTTCTGAACCCCTCCCCGTCCCTTCCCTGGCTGCTGCTGCTGCTGTGGCGGCTCCTGCTGCATCCAGAGATGCCGTATCGGGTGGTCGTCTTTCCGAGCCGCAAGCTGAGCGCCTCGACGACCTCGGCCAATGCCTGGGTCAGCGTCTCGGGCACCATGGGCACCACGGGCATCATCCCGGTGCCCAAGCAGTCCCTGGAGTTTGTCTGCCACGTGAGTGTTGTGTCCCCGGCGTCTTGTGTTTCAGTGTGGTTCCAATCTAGATCCGACCATTATCGTAATGAGAACAGTTTTCGTTGAGTTTACGCAGGGGGTCCTGTGCTTGGTTTCCATATCATGAAGTCCTTTCATTGTCGATTCTGATTCTGACTCGAATCATGATTGACCATGATCGGAATCTTTTTTTTTTTTTCTTCACAGCGTGAATTAACAAAAGCAGTTTGCAGAAACACATGCTTCAGTCAGTGACTGTATCAGGACCTCCTGTCATTGTAGAGTTCACTGATGTCTCTCTAGAACAATAGATATCATTCTTTCACTGCGTATACCAGGAACTCCGAACCTTTTTTTTTGTGTGTGTGTGTGGGAGGGGGGGAAGACTTCAAGTTTGTTCTGTCTCTGGAACTTTTTTTTTTTTTTGAGTGGGTGGCCAAGGCTTCGAGTTTGTTTTATTATATATTTATTTGTTACGTTTCATTTACATATTGAATCATTATTCTTTTTGAAATTTTTGTCAATTTCCACTGTTCAAAGGTGTATTTGTTAATGCATTTAAGGTGTACCTCAGCAGTGGCTCAGTGGTTATGGTGCTCGGCTGCCTACCCGAAAGACGCGGGTTCAACCCCGGCCGCGGCGGTCACATTTCAATGGAGGCGAAATTCTAGACGCCCGTGTGCTGTGCAATGTCAGTGCACGTTAAAGAACCCCAGTTGGTCGAAATTTCCGGAGCCCTTCACTACGGCATCCCTCATAGCCTGAGTCGCTTTGGGACGTTAAACCCCCATAAATCATATACCATAAACTGTTAATGCATATAAAACATTATGGAATGGGCAGCTTTATGAAGATGTACAAGCAAGGAGTGACCGACTACATTAAAAAAGTTAGCATGTAGTCTCGAAGCGTCGTGAACAGGGGTTAGACAGTCAACACAGTCAACAACTTCGGTTGGAATATGATTACATGTTTTAGGATACTGAAACAAAATACTTTACGACTACCACTACAAAGCCAAATGAAACGTCTAAAGGCAGTGGTTCTTTCGTCAGTTTGTCGCACATGTGCTCATTGTGATCTTCCTCTGACACTTGCTTGAAAGCCAGCATTTTACTGAATCGATCGAGGTAAAAGCTTTGAGAAGAAAAAAAAAACCGCTTGGTCTTTTTGTAGAGAGTTATTGATGTACCAGGGTGGCTCATTTGTACACGCGACCTCTTAGGTGCCATTTAACACCCATTCTGGGAATTCCTGTATTAGTTGAGCACCATGTTTTGACGAGAGGGGCAGTCTTGCCTTTCTTCCCTTTGCCTTATGGGCGACTTGCATCAGTGATCACAGTCCCATCATTGCCCTTTACAGTTGTGTGTGTGATCTTGGTGGCATCTGTGACTGTATTTTTTTAAATTTTTTCCCTGTCTGCAGCATAAAAACCTGGGTCTGCTGACGACACTACGAATTGGCCACGACAACACGGGGCTCTCACCCAAGTGGATGATCGAGCACTGTCTCGTGCGCAACGATGTCACGGGGCACACCTACAAGTGGGTTGTGGTCGATTTCTTGCACGCGAGATTACTGAGCTGCTGCTCGTACAGGGCTGAAGCCTGGCTCCCAAAGCCTAGTGCTGGCAAGAGAGTTGTTTTGGCATGTGTAATTTGTTTGTGGGAGTATGTTGATAGGAAGTTATATACAGTAGAACCCCGTTCATACGTTTTTCACCGGACCGGGAAAAAAAACGTAACAGCCGGGAAAACGCAACAGTGAGGAAAGCCCCGAAAATTAATTAAAACAGTGCAGCTTTGACTTGAAACAATTTATTTCCGCAAATTGGACTTTAAAAAACCGAAAACGGTGGATTGCAGTTTCTTTCGCTCGCTGGAAAGAACAACGCGTTTCTCAATAGCAAAGGCCACATTGCTGTCAGCGTCGCTTTGCGGTGCGGCCACACCGCACGCAGCAGTGCTGTGCAGTTCACGCGCTCACTGCAGTCCACGCTGAAGCGACGTTGTGCACAGCGTCAAGCACTGAAATGTTCGTAGGCTGCTCGCCGCACTGCTCCGCGTAGGACGCCCTGACTGCCTGTCGACTGCGTTTAGTACGTCCAGCTTTTCCTCAAGGGGAAGTGCCTTCCGCTTACGCTACGCTATCACGCCATCAAAGCACGATAAAGATGTTGTTGCGACTGAGAGAAGGATGAAAAGGAAATTGCACGCGCCTGCCAACTGGCTCCAGCCGAGCCACCACCGCTGTCACTTGCAGATAGTGGAGAGGTGAAAGATAAGAGGAAAGATAAAAAGAAAAGAAAAGACGCGTCGCAACAACTGCGTCCGCCGAAGCGGACGCTGGCTGAGAAAAACAGATAAGCGACCGCAGCCGCGCGCCTCCTCGTCACCACCTCCCACGATAAAGATCGCGGCATTCAGCGTTCGCGAGGCAGATAGCCATCTAGTGGCGGCCTCTCCAACTCGCGTGCGGCTTCGTGCAGCCAGTTCCGTAGCCAAGCCTGGCCAAGACTCGTCAAAAATCAAAATGCCGGTTGGCGCGCATTGCCCGGGCGGGTTCGGGGAGCCCGGTTGCGACGTATCATGCGGGATCGTTTCCTCAGCTACGACGTAACAGCGGGGTTCCCAATAGAGCACTGCACGGGCCTCAATCTGAGGCCCAAGCCCGAGCCCGGCCCAGGCCCGCGGCTTCAAGCCCGGGCCCGGCCCAGGCCCGCTAAATTATCGCTCTAGCGAGCCCGGCCCGGCCCGTGAATCCCGGAGTGGAGCCCAGCCCGGGCCCGGCCCGGCCCGTTTCACAGTAACGCTTGAGGTATACAGCTCATTCTGAGCAAGCAGACCGATAAGAAACTGGCCGAAAAAGGTTCTGAACCCACAGTTTGGCTTGAAGAAAGTTGGTTGTTTTTAACCCAGAAGGAAGCGGTTAAGAGTAGAGCTCGCCAGGCCCGTCTTTTGGACAGTGATCTCGTATAGGTGCGCAAAGATAAACTCGCAAGTTGCGAGAGCCAAATAGAGAGGGCTGCATACGCTCGTAATAGGCTACCTTGCATTCCCCCATGATTTTAATCAGTTCTATTTTGCCGCCCGCGAAGTATAAACATTAAAGCTGCCTAGCAAGCAGTAGGATGACATTTTTTTAGTGAACGCGATCTCACAGGTTGAACTCAGAGCCGAACTGGTCGCCTTAGAAACGAAATGCTAAAAGGCTTGAGTATTTCACGGTGTCTGTTTTGAAGACTATAAGCATCCTAAACTAATATGTTCTTCCCGAATGTATTTCTAATAGTGTATAGGTATGTTTTGGGATGACGATCGATCAATGGAAAATTAAGACCGGTTGAATTTACTCTTACTGGTGGAGCAGGAGATAACGCGCGAACCATGTGATAACTTACAAGGCATAACACTTGTCATGACAACCATGCTAAAGAAGCGACGAAGGATAGATGTGGTTATGAGATGAGATGTGGTTATGAGATGAGATTTACTAACTCTCGCGTGCTTTTGTGGCTATATCATTTACGAGACGTTCCGGTGCTGATCAAAAAGAAAACCAAGCGCGCTTTAGTTTGTGAATTTTCTCACATGAGAAAAATATAGCTGAATAATAAAAGCTATGTTTTTGGGGCTTAAGGGCCCAAAGGGAGTTAGGCTGTGAGAGACACCGAAGCAGAGGGCTCCGGATCATTTCGACCACCTGGGTTTCTTCAACGAGTAATGATACTGTGAAGTACATGGCTGTCATGCTTGCTACCGAATAGAAATGCGGCCGCCGAGGCTAGGAGCAAACCCTGGTTCCCCGGCTTATAATTAAGCGCCTTGACCACTAAGCCACCGTGGCATGGAAATAAGGAAATAAATAAGTGAATGAATAAAGCTTAGTTTTTTTCTCAGCGCGTACTATAACCCATAGCTCATCCGTGTCACTGCTCCAATACCGCAGTTGTGTACTTCACTTTCCAATAGTGAATGAATAGTCGGACACCAGCCATTTCTGTGCGGACCCAAGCCCGGCTCGGGTCCGCAGCTTTAAGCCCGAGCCCGGCCCGGGCCCGTAACTTCAGGCCCGGGCCCGGCCCAGGCCCGGCAAAACAGATCATGTTCCGGCCCGGCCCGGCCCGCGGGCCGAGCCGAGCCAGGGCTTTCGGGCCGGCCCGAGCCCGTGCAGTGCACTAGTTCCCAATACATTGGATCCTATGGAAGCTATGCCGGGACCCGAAGAAAACGACGTAACAGCCGGGAAAACGCAGCAGTGAGGAACGTAACAGCGGGGTTCTACTGTAGTAGTAGCTGTACCCTGGCTATGCTAGCTTATAAAGGATCAAGTGACAGACTAACAAAAAGGTTGAACATTTTTTTAATTGAGGGTGACACAGCAAGCCATGTGAAGGAAAAAGATAGGTGTAATTTTGAAAGGCAGGAAGAGGATAGAGTGGGTCAGGGAACAAACACAAGTTTATCACCTCCTTATGAACATCATGGGCAGGGCATGTAGTATGAAGGCAAGATAAACAAACGGTCTTTAAGAGTAACGGAGTGGATTCCAAGAGTGGTCAAGCTTAGCAGGGGACTGCTGAGAGTCAGGTGGATGGGTGAGATGAAGTTTCTGGGGATGGGGTGGTCACGGGTTGCACAGAATAGGGGTAATTGGTGCTCAGTATAAGAGAGGCCTTTGTTCCACAGTGGACATAACTGGGATGATGTTAACAAAGTTTGCAAAATGAGTGTGCTTTTCTTTCTGTGGAAAATCTAACGAAGTCTTGAAGGAAATTGTTACGCATTTTTAGGGTAATGTTAGAGCTGTCGAGAAAGAAATCTTGTGTTGACACCATGGGCATCCAAGGTAGAGCCGTTGTTCAGTTCGTGCTGTCTTCTCCAGGTTCCCATGTGGCCGCTGGTTGGGGAGGGGCATCGATGATGGCAGCACAGAAAGGCTTTTGGTTGCAGAGCTGGTTCCCGCAGACGTCGATAACGAAGGTGGGCCTCTTATCATCTTATCACAACCTGCATCTTGTCACAACAGATTGCAAGCACTGGGGTCAAAATCTTGATTGGATGGAGTGGTGCTGTTTTCGAACATTTCATTTTCTCTTAAGTCTTGACAAGTCGGTAAATTGTTGCTCTACACAGCCACACAAATCCTTTTTTAGCACAGAGGTACAGTAGACTTGCTTTAATTCAAACCTCTAGGGACCAAGGATTTCTCTTTTAATTATCAGAAGTGCGCCTTAGTATGATTTAAGACTAAACGTGATTTGCTTCGTGGATATTTTTGCATGCAAGTAGTGCTTTGAAGCCATTTCTCTATGCAGTTGTAGCCAGAGGCATAAGCACAACATAAAGTAAGGCAAAAGGCATTGATATATTTACTGAACAAGCAGTCTTCAGCTGGTTGTAAAACTATCAGTAATGCACTGGTTTCCATATAGAGTAAAACCACGTTAATTTGGACCTGAAGAGGCTGAAAAAAAGTTCCAAATTGTCCGAAGGTCGGATCATTGAATATCTTCAAAAAAATAGTTTCGCACAGGAGCAAATTGAATTGATGAAATAATAGGCAATGGTCATCTGCTTCTGAGTGAGAACTGCATGGAAGAGATGATTTTTTGCAATTCCGTCATGCTACGCTGTATGCCCGCTGTCTGGAATATCAGAGCAGAAGTGCTCCAAAATAGTAAGGCCTTCTGCGGCCTCCTTGACGAGTGCGACACAGTAGGGGTGGCGCTTCCTCACATGTGCAGCCCCCCCCCCCCCTGCAGACATCGTCCAAGTTAACCGGTTAGAGGGGCCAAATTGGTAGAATAGGGGATAGAACAGAGAGGTAATGGAAATTTACAGGGTGCATACATAGAAACATGTTCTCACAAACACACTTGCACAAGCAAATGTGTGCAAACGACAGTTAATGTGCATCCTATCACATTTCAAATTTCGAGAGTTCATTGCAAAAATCATTAGCATTGTGAAGTTGGGAAGATGTTTGGTTTGGATGATTGCTCTTCAAAATGCACATATTTATTTATGTGAAAGAAGCCAACAGCCACAGAAACCAAGGGGCACAGGCGATTTTTAATTTATGTATTTATTTTGTGGTGTTGATCAATTTAGAATATCACTGAATATGTTATCGCTTAAAGCTAATTGATTAGTTTAAAAGCAGAAGAAAAAACAACCACATGCCGCCGGTGGGATCCGAACCCACGACCTCCGAATTACACGTCCGGTGCTCTACCTATGAGCTACGGCGACGGCTGTCAAATCTTCTGCTTTTCGGGGGTATTTATGTTTACAAGTAACCTAACCTTGAGAGTGTTCATCAGCGCCACCCACGTTCATAAGCGGCGGACGTAGAACGGCCTGAGTTACCGCAGGTGTGACGTAGAACGTCATCGAACGGAGAGGGTGGAAGCTGTGTGAGACCCCTGTCTAATCAATTCTAATCAATTAGCTTTAAGCGATAACATATTCAGTGATATTCTAAATTGATCAACACCACAAAATAAACAAATAAATTAAAAATCCCCTGTGCCCCTTGGTTTCTGTGGCTGTTGGCTTCTTTCATGTTTATAACGAGCCCCTCATCCCCTTCCCTTGTTTGCTTAATATTTATTTATGGCTTTACTATGAATTCCCTGCTATGTGCAGAGCTTATGGAAGCCTGCCGCACACCTCCCAGATGCCGATCGCCAAGCGTTCCACGAAGGCCAAGTGAACCACGTACGTTAGATGTTTTTGTTTTCCTGGCAGTGGTAATGCGTGCAGGTTTGAGTCTATCGCAGTGAATGTGGAACCATGAGAGGTGCCACAAATCAGAGCCCTGTGTCAAAGGTGCCTACTGCACATCCTTATTCACCCAGATAACATTTGATGTGCTTTGCTCATGTATTTAGTGCATTTCAGAAACTCATGTGTATACCATGTTTACTCACATAGAGAATTCACTTTTTTCTCTAAAAATCTCCAAAAATTTGAGTGGTGCGTTCATTACATGAGGTAAAATACTCAGAAAAAAATTTGAAGCTGCGAAAATGGGGCAAGATGTAGGCTGATGGAATACATATATACTTCGTCCGATATGACTTGCCTAAATAATTCAAAATGCACTAGGTTTCTGGGGTCAAGAGGATAGCCAACAAATTTTATCCTAAACACACACATATAACTAGCCTAGCAGCTTATAATTCTGTATGAAGAGAACATAACTAGAGTTTGCTCTAGCTCAGCTAGCAGTATTCAGTATGATGGCGAGCCACAATAAGTTCATGTAATCATCATTAATTTCACAGATCAAACAGAGAAACCAGTTGTGGCCATTTGTGATTTCCCTTAGTTCTCGGCTTCCGCACGGAACATTGTTTTTAACCATTTGTCCTGTACGGTGAGGTGTACTAGTCTTGACATTCGACAAATGGCACCTTATGTTATTGCATAGTTGTTTCGGCATTAAAAAAGGGTGCCCGCTAGCATTCACTATCATCATCAGCTCGCTGCACAGATCCGTTTACTACGCTAGGAGCAAAAATTGTACTTTTTGACAGCCTGAGTAAAGGGTGGAATCATTGTGCGAGCACGTTCATTTCGCGAGAAAATATAGTACTATAAACTAGAGCAGAAGTTGTTAATGACTTTGCAGTTGTATTGTTTTGCAGTTTAGTTTGAAAGTAGTGTGACTGTAGTGAAATTTTTCAGTTTCGCACACAGTATTTGATGATGTGACTTGGTTCAGAATGATGTCTGGGCTCCGAACCGACCATTAACAGCTGCTGGCTAGAAGCATGTGATATACAAGGTCTTATTGTACATTGCCTCTGGAAGTGTTCACGACTTTTACCTCTGAAAACTTCGCTGTTGTTCATGCTGCTTTTGCTTTGTTTCCGATTTCTTTGCAGGTCTAACCATTCCAGAAATTCAGCAACTACTTGGGGATGCGGTCAACAACATAGTCAAGTATTTTTACAAGTCCGAGAGAGAGGTGACAATGACTTGTTCATTTTGGTTGTATCTGAAAAGTGGGAATAGAAATAGTAAAGGAAAAACTATTCTGCGTGGGCTCCTTTCATCATTGGTTATACAATCATTGAGCTGTTAACGTGTGGCGTAGACTTTAAGCACCTGGGATGGCTTTGTTCCGCACTTAAAATGTCAGTAAACTTGAAGTTCAGGACTCGGCAGTGTGACATTTTTTACTGCTTCCTACAGCTGTACATTCATCATAGCCTGCCCATTGGTATGCTTAAAACACCATTTCCTTGTATATGTCAGAATTAGGACATGGAGTTAGTGATGAGTGTAACCCAACGAACAACTTCCTCTTCTTTTCTCAGAGGGGCAACCTGACGATTCTGCTGTGTGGAGAGCTGGGTCTGGTCTACTGCCTTGAGCAAGTGTTCCTGTATGGCTTCAAGGACACACGTTTCTTCAGGCACGTCTACCTCTGGGAATACTTTGGTACGTCCTGGCTGTGTACTTCGCGCACCGTGTCTGGTTGACTCCTTTTCTCTTACTGGAACTCATGGAATTGTGGTGGGCACACTTCCAACAATGCAGGTGGACATCTGTCGAGTGGTTGGCTTTTCAGCAGCTCAAATGATGGCCATGGGGACAGGAGGGCTAAAGGGGAGTATGTAGGGTGTAAATAGGGAGTAAGTGTCCTACACTGAGGAAAGAGTAAACTAAAGAGAAAGTGAAGGGGGAGTATGTGGGAGTAAATAGGGAGTAAGTGTCCTACACTGAGGAAAGAGTAAACTAAAGAGAAAGTGAAGGGGGAGTATATAGGGAGTAAAGAGGGTGTGAGTTGCCTACACTAAGGAGAGAGTAAGCTAAATAGAAAGCGAAGGGGGAGTATATAGGGAGTAAAGAGGGAGGGAGTTCCCTACACTGAGGAGCGAGTAAACTAAATAGAAGTTGAAGGGGGGTATAATAGGGAGTAAATAGGGAGTGAGTTCCCTACACTGAGGAGAGAGTAGATTTGGTCCAGTGGTGGTTGTCTGAACACTAATGCATTAGTTTGGAGGAAGATGAGGCCAGAGACTCATTACGATGGAGTCTGGAGACTTTTATACAACTGGTGTTTACAAGGCATATATATATATATATATATATATATATATAGGGCCCTTAGATTTCATGTTTTATTTTTCCAGACTTTGGGGAGTAAAAATCTGACGATATTTCTTAGAAGTCCTTTTTGAGGAAAATTTAAGCTGGACTCCCCATGTAAATGAGATTCACACAGATATGTCTAAACCTCTTGGCATTTTGTATAAAATTAAGACATTTGCTGCCCGGCTGGCTGAAGTGTCATTTGTATTTTGCCTTAGTTCGTTCTCACATTTCCATTATTGTATTTTAATTTGGGGCACTGCGAAGAGACCAAACTTGCACAGGCCTGAGGAACTTGCCGAAGCGTCGCCGGCATGCCAGTAATTGTCACACTTAAAAGCAGTCGCTAAATTGTAGCTCATGCAAACATTGTAAAGTGCTCTTTGATAAATGTTCTTTGTTCGCCATTAGCAAGGATAGGCACACACGCGAAACCATTGGCAGACAAAATAGCTAGACTAGGAAGTGCTTGCTTGAACACTCCACCTGTTTATTTCTCTGACGAAGAACTTGCTTATTTCTGTTGTGGATAGAAATCACACATGTAGTTTGGTGTCACAGCAGGTGTGTGTGTGTGTGTAGATATAGGTGTTCTAATAATGTTGTAGATTGTGAGCGCTGTGTGTGTCCACTTCTGTTTCTGTCCCTTGCTACCTGAGGGGCTAGAACTTTAGCAAAAATTGCTGAGGCTCAGCTTGGCTAAGCCTGGGGAATGCGAAGCATATTAGTGGCTAGGCTTGGTAATACATGGCTTTCCTTGGTTGCATACTTGGTCATTTTAATACAACCACTAGAAGCCTTCGTCGTGGGGGAAGACAACGGCATGGCTACAGCGGAACGCCGACTAACCCCGAGACGCGCGTTGGGTGAGCGCCTGGATTGCCATGGAAGCCGCGTCTGCCTGCCCGGTGGAGCGAGCGTTTCACCTACACCGAGTGTGAACGCGCGTTCGAAATGCGCGGGAATGCGTGGGTGCGACGGCTAGGGGTCCCACAGCGAACGGCGCGAGGTGGAGGCCGGCTCTCTCATCCGATGTCACGTGGTGTGACGTCACGGTGTCACGTGGGGGTCCCACGGCGACGGCGTGAGTGGTAGCTCTAGCAATATGCTTCGCATAAAACCATACCTGTGTTCTGGTGCATTCGTGCTTTAGATGTGTTCATCGTGTGACCCGGAGTGCAGTCAAGCGTACCTCTCCCTGCCTGCCTGTCCTTTGCAGTGAAGGTGAAGGAGTACTTTGAGTCGGCCCTGCAGGACAACATGGAGGATGAGCGGCCCAACCATGTGTGGCGCTGCTACTGCCACCTGGCCAACAAGGTGGAGAGGGCCTCGCACACCATGGGCAAGGACGGCAAGTTCCAGCTGTTCATCTGCCTCGCCGCCAGGTGAATGCCCTTGAATCTCGGCTGCCTTTTACTCATTGCCACAATCATTTACGCTTTGTTTCTTGTCACTCACGACTCTACCACAGATTCTATTCAGTTTGAACTTATTGAAAGTACGGCCATTCCAGGTGTTTGTGTAGTACTATTCTGATCTACATAGCGGTTCCTTTAAAGGGACACTGAGGAGAAATTAAAGTTGGCTTGTATCAACAGAATACCAGCTCCTGATTACAAAAACGCCACTCATACGGACAACAAAGCTCTTGTAACATAGAAAAGAGCAAGAACCAAAATACAGGTATCGCCGCCACAGGCCAAACTCGCAAGTACAAGCGTGATGAGATCATAGGACAAAACAGTGTTGCTAGAACCGATGCTTTTAGTAACACTGGGACACGAGAAGCCGCGAATCACTGAGGCGCAGCCAATGCATGCGCAAATCCCCTTGGCGTCGCTAGATGGCGCCACGTACCCGGCAGCTACGCGCGCGCCTGCAGCATCGGGACCAACCAGCGCCTGCTCACCGGTGGTAGACGGCCTCCCGGTATTCCGCTAACGGTAACAAGGTACACGGTATGCTAAAGATGTCTATTTGCGAGAACTTCGTTGACGACTTCGAGAACGGGATCCATCGTAACGCTGGCAAAACGCCGGTGCAAACGTAAACGAAGCGACGGTAGCGATGGCCGCAATAGCCGATAGATGCCTTCAATGTGCGGCCGGCGGTAGCTTTCTTTTCGGCTGCTGCTAGGCCGCTCTGCTGGCCGTCAGAAATCACGGAGTCTGCGTTACGTCATGTGCACATCATGTTTTTCACGTCTCTTAGTCCTGTGTCGTCATAAGAGAATCCCAAGTTTGAATTAGAGCGGCGAAAAAACTTTTCAACTTCAAATCCAAATTTCTTAGAAATGAATGCATCTTTCGCTGCCGGCCAAGTGGCAACAAAGCCATTAAATGCCGAACTGTCGGATTTTGCTTTAAAAAAAAATATTAATAGAGCTCTCCTCAGTGTCCCTTTAATGCATGTGACTCCTCGTGTATCGATTTTTAATCACATGGTACTTTGTAATTTGGAACACAGTTTCATACTTGTCACATGCTTACATGATTAGTGCAGTGTTCAAAGGCGAATCGCCCCTGCTGAAGTAAATTGGTAATCATGGAGTATTCACCTGTTAAATACTCCCTTATAAGGTGCCAGACCAAGACAAACTTTTCTTCAGCTGTTTCTGAGAAAGCTGTACAGCTTTCCTTTGTAGTTGTGGGTGGATGGTAATGAGTAAATACTCCCTATTGCCAACAGGATTAGGTGTCAGTATAGAGGGTGTTTCATTTGATTTCATGAGATTCATTAGAAAGTGAATTAGAACATGTTTGGCGATTAATCAGCTACTGCTTTTATTTGTTTAAAAGAGGTGTTCATTTGGTCAGACAACCCAGTCTCAAACACGGGGATCTCGGCAATAATAGCATTGTTATTAAGGGGGGATGAGGGTCTTGAAAACTTGTTTTTTATTTTTCGACATAACTTGTTGAAACTTAGCATGCAGGTGTATCATAGAATGCTGATTTCAAATATGCATTTAGATTTCAAGTATCTCACCTGGAAGAAAATTTATCGCAAAATAACATTCAAATTAGGCAATTTCTTACGGGCCTTTATAGTAATTTATCAGTCAAATAATGATTTTTTAAGAATAAGTAGACATTTGCAAAGGCCCAAAGCACATGCTAAAGCTTTCTTTTTTGCTTTAAACATGATATATGAGCAATTAGGCGAAGTGTGGGCTAATTACCGCCACGTCATTTTTTCTTTCCAACTTTGTTGATCATTTATGATCAACAAAATTAGTTTGTAGACATTCTGTTAGCTTTAGGATGTGCTTTGGGCCTTTGCAAATGTCTGCTTATTCTTTAGAAATGTTTATTTAACTGATAAATTACTAAAAAGGCCCGTAAGAAATGACCTAATTAGGATATTTTATTTTGCCATATATTTCCTTCCAGCTGAGATGTTTGAAATCTAAATGCATATTTGAAATCAGCATTCAATGATGCACTCAGGTGCTAAGTTTCAGAAAGATATGTTAACAAATAAAAAGAAGTTTTCAAGACCCTCATCCCCCCTTAAACATCTGTGTCAACTGAAATATAAGGCCCTGTATGCATGAGCATACGCCTGTTTTTACTAGTTATTAGCAGTACCTTTTGCTCCAAATACAGTACCCAAATTCAACAGAGGCATGACAGCAGTAGATAAAGTGCATATGCAGTTAACAGCAGTGCATCTTGGTCTCACCATTCTGTTTTTTCCTCCAACCTCCATCCCTGTAGGGAGCATTTCTTGCACCAGATGATGTTCGATCTGGCGGCGTGTCCCGTGACGGCCACCATGTACGAAGAGCGGTCGTTTCTGCGCGACCCCAACCTGGTGGTCTTCCTCGTCCAGATTCTCGAGGCCCTGTCCGAGTTTGACATTGCCCTCGAGAGCTCCATCACCCGCGGAGTGGACAACTGAGCCGCAGCAAAGTGCCGCCACCATCGCACAGGTGCGTCTTCCACTCTCCTGTACGGTTTGGTAGTTCTCTTACGTACCATATCCTCTTCAGACCCGAGCGGTAGTTGAATTTTTCTCTGCTTATCAAAAGTGTACAGAAGCTGTATCTTACCAGTACTCACCTGTGGGGCAGGAACGTGGAGGCTAACAAAGAGGGTTCAGCTTAAGTTAAGGACAACGCAGCGAGCTATGGGAAGAAAAATGATAGGTGTAACGTTAAGAGATCGGAAGCGGGCTGATTGGGTGAGGGAACCAACGCGGGTTAATGACATCCTAGCCGAAATCGAGAGGAAGAAATGAGCTTGGGCAGGGCATGTAATCGAAGGCAAGATAACCGCTGGTCCTTAAGGGTAACGAAGTGGATTCCAAGAGAAGGCAAACGTAGCAGGGGGCGGCAGAAAATTAGGTGGGCGGATGAGATTAAGAAGTTTGCGGGGATACGGTGGCTGCAACTGGCCAAGGACAGGGTTAATTGGAGAGACATGGGAGAGGCATTTGCCCTGCAGTGGGCATAGTCAAGCTGACGATGATGATGATGATAAAATATATTTCTCAAGGCTTGACGTTACCATGAAAACACAGAAAAAGGATTTTGCTGCCAGAGGGCCAAGAGTTCTTTGCGTTCTTTTTCCCATGCTTTGCGCAGTGTGTCTCTTAACCTTCAGAAACATGCAACATCTTGTGATGCTTGTCTGGTCGAAAGCACACTCAGCAGAATGCGTATTTAAATGAAAATTACAAATGATCTCGGGGCAGAGAGGTGGGGTTCTTGAGCCGAACATGTTCTCAGGCTAGTTGACGGGATGGCACAACGCACTCTGGCCAGAGCATTTTATGAATTCGTATCATTTGAAATTCGGTTGATCATATCATCGAGATTCTACTGTAGTGTGAACACGCATTCATTCAACTAGTCAGTGTCAAATGCATCTTAATGCTTTTGCAGTGCCCTGCCGCCTGATGTCTTGACAAGCTCTCCAGTTCTTCATTCGAAAATGGATGGCTGCGACAGTTGTCAGTGTCAGCGGAGAGGCGGTGGTGCACAGATTCGGCCAGCTTGTTAAACATCGGCATGAAGTTGGCCAAAAGCTGGCTGGACGTCTGCTGGACGTCTGCTGGACGTCGGCCAGAAGTTTGCCAGAAGTCGGTTGGAAGTTGGCCAGAAGTCGGCTGGAAGTCGGCCAGAAGTCGGCCGGAAGTCGGCCAGAAGTCAGCCGGAAGTCGGCCACAAGTTGCCTTCAGAAGCCACTACGCAAAGTACACCATGTTGCGCTCTTAGTTCCTCGGGCAAAAAAAAAAAAAGAGAAAGAAAAAAAAAGTAGGGAAACAGATTCCCCGGTGTGTTTCGTATGCGCGAAAGAGAGGAAACAAATGTTCCATTCCTAGCCCCAGTGGTAGCATCAACTTCCATAGCTGTAGTTTTGCTGCCTGTGTGTTTTATCTTTGTTTATTAATGCTTGAGATCTGTTGCGGTCTCTGTGATGACTGCAGTCTCAAAGGGTTGCGCATCATATCTGCGTTGTGCATAATCAGAAATGCCCATCTCGGACGCGGTAACTAAAGAGATGCCTTCATGAGGAAATACTCCCTGCATGTTCTCATTCTTGCGACATCTTCGCCCCCATCACACCTGCATTTCGTAGTGTACATAGGGAACAGTCATCTGTGAGGTGTTCTGTCGGGGGTGGAGCCGGGGAAGCAACAGTGCGCAGTAATTTTTGAAAACGGAGTTTGGGAGAAATCTTGCTGCGTTCTTACGTACGTTGCCGCTTCTTGTTGCCGCATTCTGTTTTCATTTTTATAGTCATTGTACATAGTTTTAAAATGTTATGCAGCTGGGACGCATCATCGTAATATTTTTAGCCTCGCAGGTGTTGAAAAAGTTTTCGGCAAACCAGTGGTTCTGGACTCTCGTCATTTTTAAGCTTAGGGAAGGCAGGGAGTACGGAATTTTTCGCAGCACAAAGGGAAGAATGGCAGGAGGGAAGCCTTAGTCTGCTAGCCAGCGTTTCGGTAAGAACATTGGTCTTCATCTGGCAAGTCCTCTTATCAAGATGTTTGCTATCTCACTAATGCTTCCCTCCAGCAATTTTGTGCTGTATATTTCACTTTAAATGGCCACTAGGAGCTCAAATCCTGCTTAAACCCCCTTGTTGTGAGCCATTTTCGTAATTGACTAAGTGTTTAAAATTTTTATGAACCTGAAACCCAAGACAGGATCAATGCAAAGGTTAATTCAGCCATGTATCTTTGGGTGCAAATTTTTGGTGGAACTAGAGCTTTAGGTGTACATACAAAGTTTCTCAAGTTTATTTAATTCTGCTGCGTTAAAAGAAAATCTATACTGTGTGAAAAAAAAAAGAAAGCTAAGTCAATTGAGAGGAGCAGTTCTAGCATTGCCCTACTTAGTTCCTTTCAGACCCTTGGCTTGAGTTTGCGTTTTGACACTTTCATGCCTCACTCGTCTGAATATTCTGCGCCTTGCTCAGTTTGGAATACCTGCGTCCTGCTATTTTAAGTGCCATCGCCTGTTAATCACACGTTTTCAGTCATTTCCTTTGTAGCAGATGTTTTAATTATTGACATATCAGCGTTATTGCATTGTCGCCTATCTAGTGTTGCTTAGTGCGAAGCGTTTTGCTGTTGTTGTTCACTGCTTTTAGTCAGGAGGCTCTATGACGTGGCTCAGAGTTCAGTTTTAGTGCTATCTATTTTTTTTAGTCGGGGCTCTTTGGTAAGGTTGTCTCTTGCTGGGAATTGCTTGAAAGAAGCCGAGTGAGACAGCTGGCAACCATGATCAAGTCAGCATTTTAATTTTTTTGCACTGTCTTGAGTGAGAGGCAACGGCCAGCACCATTGCAAGCGCAAAAAATGACATGGGAAAAATATGTGTGTGAAGCTGATCTTTACATTTTCTTGCTCCTTGTCTCTGTCTGAACAAATCTTCCTTTAAATCTAAATTTTAAATTGTAATTTTGGCCTAATGTGTTCAAATTTTCATAAGACCATGGCATGGTGTGCTGTCCCGAGTCCAGTTTGAATTTCCCGCCCGGGCGCCAACTTCATCTGCGAACACTGGACTTCTCTCCTCCCCGCTCTTTCTCTTCCTTCTCCCCGTGCGCCTTCCCTCTCGCCCGCGTGCTTTCTCCCTCTTTACACCTCCCTCCGGAGGTGTCATGTTACGTAACTCGTGACTCTTTCCTTCCTTCTACCGCGCTGCACGACTGCGGCAGCACCGCGGTTTTAAAAGTTGTAAATGCCTGGATAAATATTCGATTTTCCTTGTGTTTGCGACCTGTCATCTATCTGAGGAGTGGCCGCAGCCCCAACGCGTGCCACGGACTCAGAATAGTAAAAACGCGATGAACGTCGAGTCGGTGTCTCGCGCAATCTTCGAAAGCACCTAGGCTCCGCTGGCTGGCTCCGCTCTTCAGAAGTTCCGTTTTCGCATCGCAGCCACGGACGACATGGCGTCACAGGACCGCAAGTCGCCCGCTGCTCAAGTGAGTCCGGACCAGTCTCATTTTGCATGCTCTGTGAACACATCAAGCTATGTGCAGTCACGGCATTCGTCGCGCTCAGCTCGTTCGGAGCGTTCGGCCGTCTCGACAACGCCAAGCATGCTGGCCGCCAGAGCAAGAGCGGAGGCCGCCGCGGCGCGAGTACAGGCTTCTCTCAAGAGGAAAGAAGCCGCGGTGAAACTGGAAAAGGCCAGACTGGAAGAACAAGAGAAAAGTGCGGCTGCGGCAATCGAACGCAAGAAAGCCGAGCTAGACACAGAGTTACAAGTCATGCAGTTGGAAAGAGAAGCGGCTGCCGCGGAAGCGCAAGCAGACGTCCTGGAGGCTGCCGTAGATCAGCACGGCGGGGAGCATCACATCTGTCGGACTGTCTCCGAGGCATCCGAAGACCGCGCTCAACGTACCTTTGACTACGTGCTTGACCAGGCTCACGTGCGCATCGGCTCGCGCCAGCAATCGCAGCAGCATGACGGCGGGGAGCACTACGTCTGTCAGAACGCCAATGAAGCACCTGCAGACCGCGCTCCATGCACACCAAGCACTCGCAACCAAGGCATCACGCAGAACATTGCTAGTCAGCAGGGAGATGAAGCTAACGCCCCTGAACTGACCGCCATAGCAAAGTATCTGATTCGGCGCGACCTTGTGAGTACCTCGCTTACGAAGTTCGACGACTGCCCTGAAAACTACCGGTCGTGGAAATCTACGTTCAAGGGAATGACTCGGACTCTCGAAGTCACGGCGAGCGAGGAACTTGACCTTCTCGTGAAATGGCTTGGGACGGAATCGTCAACCTACGCGAAGAGGCTGCGTTCCGTGCACGTCGACAGCCCAGAGGCGGGGTTAAAGGTAGTTTGGGAAAGACTTGAGGAATGCTATGGTCGCCCAGAAATTATAGAAGAGGCCATCTTTCGAAGAATTTCGAACTTCCCCAGACTGACCGACAAAGACACCCAGAAATTGAGAGAGCTGGGGGACCTGCTTCTTGAAGTTGAGGCAGCAAAATGTGACCCTCACCTGACTGGGCTCTCCTATCTCGACACCGCAAGAGGGGTAAACCCCATTGTAGAAAAGCTGCCCCAGCGCTTGCAACACATGTGGATCGCGAAAGGCTCCAAGTACAAACAGAATCATCAGGTCGCCTTTCCCCCTTTCTCGTTCTTTGCCAGCTTTATCAGGGACCAAGCGAAAACGAGAAACGATCCTAGCTTCAAACTCAGCTCCGCAAGCGGCACCCCTTCAAGGCTCACAAGAGTAGACAGATGGGCAACGGATGGAAGCCCGAGAAGAGCACCCATCTCAGTGCAAATGACGGACGTGGAATCAAGCACTGACCATCCGCCCTCAAACGCATTAAAGTGGCATGATGCAGCCAAGTATTGTCCTCTGCACAGGAAGCCTCACCCCCTCCGGAAGTGTCGCTCATTCAGGGAAAAGCCGCTGGATGAACGAAAATGTTTGCTGAAAAAGTTTGGGATATGCTACAGGTGCTGCGCTTCGACAGACCACTTTGCAAAAGACTGCAAAACAGTTCTCAAATGTGACGATTGTGGTAGCGATCGGCATGCCACGGCGCTTCATGCTGGAAATGCCAGCCACAGGCCTCCTGTAGCTCAGAACGATGCTGAAGATGCAATTCTAGACAAGGATTTTGCACTTCAGGTGTCATCCAGGTGCACAGAGGTCTGCGGTCAAAGCAACGGTGTCAAATCCTGCTCTAAGATCTGCTTGGTGAAAGTCAGTCATCCGACTCAGCCTCACAAGACTGCAAAAATGTATGCCATCTTAGACGACCAGAGTAACAGGTCCCTTGCAAGAACAGAGTTCTTCGACATTTTCGGACTCAATGGTCACAGTTCCCCCTACACACTAAAGACATGTGCTGGAACTAAGGAGGCAATAGGAAGAAGAGCGTCTGGCTTTCTCATAGAAGACATACATGGCTCCGTGAAGCTTCCGTTGCCAACGCTTATCGAATGCAACGAAATGCCTAACAACAGGACCGAGATCCCAACACCGGAAGTGGCATTGCATCACCCTCATCTCAGAGCTGTTGCTAAATTCATTCCTTGTTTGGACCCTGAGGCCAAGATTCTACTTCTCCTCGGGAGAGACATCCTCAGAATACACAAGGTTCGACAACAGCGCAACGGACCGGCTGATGCGCCATTTGCTCAGAAACTGGATTTGGGATGGGTCATCGTAGGAAATGTCTGCATAAGTCGAAGTCGCACACCGGACTGTGTCAGCAACCTCAAAACAAACGTCCTCGAAAATGGACGTCCCTCCCTTTTCGAGCCATGTGAGAACCATTTCTTGGTCAAGGAGAAGCTCACTGCCATGCAGCGGTCGACACAATGCTTCCAACCAGCTCAGCACGCTGCTAGGAAACACAGCTATGACGATGAGATCGCTGAAACGCTGTTCCAGACAACGGAGGATGACAACAGACCTTCCCTTTCTGTCGAGGACAGGAAGTTCTTGAAGCTGATGGACGACGAGTTCTCAAAGGACGAATCCAACAGTTGGATAGCGCCTCTCCCCTTTCGTTCTCCAAGGCCATGGCTTCCGAATAACAAGTGCTTGGCCGAGTCACGCCTCACTGCTGTCCAACGGACCTTGAAGAGAAAACCAGAACTGATGGAACAGTTCACGGCCTTCATGGACAAGATGTTCAAAAACGGCCATGCCGAGGAAGCTCCACCAGTTCGAGAAGGAGAAGAGTGTTGGTACCTCCCCATCTTTGGTGTTTGCCACCCACGAAAACCCGGCGAAACACGAGTTGTATTCGACTCCAGTGCACAGTTCAAAGGCGTGTCTTTAAACAGTGTGCTGCTTACCGGTCCAGACTTGATCAACAGCCTGCTCGGAGTGCTCATCCGATTCCGGAAGGAACCCGTGGCCATAACTGTGGACATAAAGCACATGTTCTACTGCTTCCTGGTACGGGACGACCACCGAAATTATCTGAGATTTCTGTGGTTCCGCAACAACAACATCTGCAGTGACGTGGTGGAGTATCGAATGAAGGTTCATGTGTTTGGAAATAGTCCTTCACCAGCAGTTGCAACCTATGGGCTGCGGAGAACAGCACGAGAAGGAGAGGAAGAATTTGGCAGCGACGTCAGGCAGTTCATCGAGAGGGATTTCTATGTGGACGATGGGTTGAAGTCTCTTTCTACAGACAAGGAAGCCATCAGCCTGATACGCCGCACACAGCAGATGTTGGCCGCATCAAACCTCAAGCTCCACAAAATAGCCTCTAACTGCCCTACAGTGTTGGAAGCATTTCCAGAAAAAGACCGTGCCAAGGATTTGAAGGATCTTGACTTGTGCAATGGCACGCCGCCAATCCAACGCAGTCTGGGAGTTTCTTGGAACCTGAAGAAGGATGTCTTCACATTTACGACTCCAATCCAAGAGAAGCCATTCACTCGACGCGGTGTCTTGTCAGTGGTGAATAGCCTGTACGACCCACTTGGGTTTGTTGCTCCAGTCATCGTTCAAGGGAAGTCCCTCCTCCGAGAGCTGGTCGTTGGGACATGCGACTGGGACTGTCCACTTCCTGAAGACAAGAGGGCCGCGTGGGAGACGTGGAAAGACTCCTTGCAATTGCTCGAGCAGCTGGACATACCTCGCACCTATTCCCATGCCTCACTCACTACCGCACAGCGCAAGGAACTGCACATATTCTCCGACGCATCAACCAAGGCTGTGGCTGCAGTGGCTTACCTCAGAGTGACATATCCAGATGGTGCGTGCCATGTCGGGTTCGTCATAGGAAAGGCTAAGCTAGCACCACATCCGGAACACACCATCCCAAGGCTTGAACTGTGCGGCGCGGTGTTGGCAGTGGAGCTAGCAGAGCTCGTCAGTCGTGAAATAGATATGGAGCTTGATGCTGTAAATTTCTACACTGACAGCAAGGTGGTCCTAGGTTACATACATAATGAGACTCGGAGGTTTTATGTGTATGTCAGTAACAGGGTCGAACGCATCAGGAGCTCTACACGGCCAGAGCAATGGCACTACGTTCCTTCAGACGTGAACCCTGCGGACCTCGGAACAAGGTCTGTGCCAGCAGCCCAAATGGCAGGATCGGCCTGGCTGACAGGCCCGGAGTTTTTGTATCATCAAGAACACTGCTCGCGGGTATTGAAGGGCAAGTTCGACTTGGTCGATGCTGATTCTGACACGGAGGTGCGGCCCCAGGCAAACGTTCTCGCAACCAGTGTAGACGTGCAAGAACTCGGCAGCAGGCGGTTCGAGCGCTTCTCGAGTTGGATTAAGCTGACTCGCGCAGTTGCAATGCTCGTGCAGCTGGTGAGCAAATTTCGGGGCACCTCTCACAACGTGTCAGACTGCCCGCATAACAGCTCATCTCGACAACTAGGACCTTCTACAGAACACCTAGCCCGAGCGAAGGCAGTCATTATTCTGTCTGTCCAGAAAGAAGCCTTTTCAGAAGAGTTGAAAAGCTTGCAACGAGGAAAGCGACTTCCGAAGTCAAGCCCTCTGTGGAGACTGGACTCATGGGTTGATTCCGACGGTCTTTTGAGAATTGGTGGCCGACTAGACAGAGCAAACCATTTCGACCAGCTAGAGCGGAAGCCCATCATCTTGCCAGGACGACATCACGTCACCACCCTGATTGTGCGGCATTACCACGAGCTGGTAAAACATCAAGGCCGCCATTTCACTGAGGGAGCAGTCAGGGCAGCTGGGTTCTGGATCGTCGGAGCTAAGCGTAGCATCGCCTCATACATACACAGTTGTGTTACGTGTTGCAAGCTCAGAGGAAGGCAGCTGCAGCAGAAGATGGCAGACCTGCCTGCAGAAAGGCTAAGCACCGAGCCGCCTTTCACTTATGTCGGATTAGATGTATTTGGCCCGTGGCAAGTCGCTTCTCGTCGGACCAGAGGCGGTGAGGCCAACAGCAAAAGGTGGGCCGTGCTCTTCACTTGCATGAGTATCCGCGCTGTTCACATCGAAGTGATCGAGAGCATGGACACCTCAAGTTTTATTAATGCTCTCCGGAGATTCTTCGCCATAAGGGGCCCGGCAAAGCAGCTGAGGTCCGATTGTGGTACGAACTTTGTTGGAGCGTGCTCAGAACTAAAACTGGACACCAGTGGCCCAGACCACGAGAAGCTAGGAACATTCCTGTCAGACCAAGGATGCACTTGGGTATTCAACCCCCCTCATGCTTCTCACATGGGAGGAGTGTGGGAAAGAATGATAGGAGTCACACGGCGAATTTTGGACTCCATGCTTCTTGAGAGTACCTCTCGTCGCCTTACTCACGAAGTATTGGTAACCTTCTTGGCGGAAGTCTCGGGGATCATAAATTCCCGACCCCTCGTTCCTGTCTCAACGGACCCCGAGTGCTGGGAAGTGCTGACTCCTTCAACACTCCTGACCCAGAAAGTCGGCGGCAACACAGTGCCACCAGCCTTCGGTGAAAAGAATGTGTATCGGCGACAGTGGCGGCAGGTTCAGTGGCTGGCCGACACCTTTTGGTGCCGTTGGCGACGCGAGTTCCTTACCACCCTGCAGAGTCGTCGGAAGTGGCAGGGGACAACTCGGAATCTCAAGGCAGGTGACCTCGTGCTCCTGAGAGACAGCCAGATTCATCGCAACGAGTGGCCCATGGGACTCATTGTGAACGCCATCGCGAGCGCGGACGGCAGGGTGCGAAAGGTCGAGATCAAGACGGCGACACGGGGAGTGCTTAAGACGTTTCTCCGTCCTGTGACTGAGACAGTCCTGCTTATTCCGTGTGAGGACTGAACACATCACATAGTGGTTATATGTATAACCAGACGGGGAGTGTGCTGTCCCGAGTCCAGTTTGAATTTCCCGCCCGGGCGCCAACTTCATCTGCGAACACTGGACTTCTCTCCTCCCCGCTCTTTCTCTTCCTTCTCCCCGTGCGCCTTCCCTCTCGCCCGCGTGCTTTCTCCCTCTTTACACCTCCCTCCGGAGGTGTCATGTTACGTAACTCGTGACTCTTTCCTTCCTTCTACCGCGCTGCACGACTGCGGCAGCACCGCGGTTTTAAAAGTTGTAAATGCCTGGATAAATATTCGATTTTCCTTGTGTTTGCGACCTGTCATCTATCTGAGGAGTGGCCGCAGCCCCAACGCGTGCCACGGAATCAGAATACATGGCATTATGTAGGACGTGCATTTGCACATTGAAAGTAGTAACTGAACACACAATTTTTTTTTTTTATGCTCATGGCAATTCATTACTTCTGCATTTGCACGCATTTTTTTACTCGTGTTGCTTTTTTACTCTTACATTCAGCCACATGAATAAAAGAAATGGGCCAGCTAACAATCAATCTGACTATGTATCTATCTTGAATAGCTGACTATCTTGATCGCATTTCACAATTCCCAGTAGCAGACTGCCTCACAGATGGTTCGAAACCAATGTAGCCTGTGCTCAGTCTTTGCTAAATGCTGTTTAACTTCATCCTCTGTGGCAGCTCGGGCCTTTTTTTTTTTTTCCTTTGCAGCCGTTGCAACGCAATTTATCGCAAGGTTGAAAATTGTCTGGGGACCAGAGCAAGCGTGTTGTGAAGTATGGTGTTAGACGAAACATTGTCTGACATGCTAAACGAGGAAATGGTGTTGTCCAGAAGTTCACAGATAAATCGGTACTGCTGAGTGTGTTCTTTGTATTTGCGAGAAAATTTGCACCTAATGACAGGATGGATTCATTCCTTAAAAATGGAGCTGCACACTTGTTTTAACCACACTTTGCATTTTAGAACTAGTTGGCTTGCCACAAATAATTAGGAATGAGCTCTGTTCTCACACTGTTTTGTGAGGGACGCTATCAGTGGTTCAAGAATTGCATAGCATTATGTTTGTGGTGGGCTTTTGTGAAATTTTGCCACAGTGAACTTGCTAAGGCATATGCCATTTCTGCTTGATATCAAGGAATGCGATGAGAGTAAAATTATTGTCCCCTCTTATATACAACCGGAGTTATAGGGTTTCGAAGTTACCTTTACAGAAATGCGAAAAAAAAAAAAGGTGTTTTTTCATTTGCCAAGCTGCTTGGTATTCTAGCCACATGAAATGTACAGTCACATCCATAATAATATGGGTCACGCTTTGGCGATCCTCTCAGGTCTTAGCTAGCGAAAATTAGGAGGCACTGTATACATATGCTAGCAGATGCCTCTGGTGCGTTTTCACAGAGCTCCAAGATGCCTTCACATTTTCTCTACAAAAGGTATGAGGAAAGTTCAGATGCCAAAATGTTCTTCGTGGTATTCTGGCCGCACGTGTACACTCACAGTTCAATGTTTGTGAAACGCTGTGACAAAAATTTGACATTTTTTGTTGCATTCACTGTACATTGCATACGCTCATAATTAGGTTACATGTGTCTGTTCCGTGCTAATGGAAAAGATGTACATTTTTTTTTTTTTCGCTGATATCACATTTCATAAACTTTTCACAACAGGTACATGTGCTTGGTGCACAAAGGGTCCATAAAGTTTTACAGGGAATTTCAGTTTAACTGTAGATTTTTTTTCAGTTTGACAAACATTCTGCTCTGCCGATAACATCAGAAAAGTAAATAGTAGATGCCCTTTTTATTGCTTGGACTTTTCAGAAAACTTAGCAGAATAATGCACAGCTCCTCTGGATTTCTAAATTTTTTAGTTTGAACAGTAATTAGTGGCCTGCGATTGTTCAAATGCTTTTCCATCACACCTGTTACTGTATCTGTGGAATTCTGGGCAACACCTTGCGTTACTGCTTGGTTTCAGATTCCTACTAACACTGACACGTGTTTTAATGAGAAAGCATGGTATATTTTGTAATGGAAAGCATCCTTTGTCATGATTGTTTGAACCCAGGTGGCCTGATTCATGTCATGCCTTGGGAAAGAAAGTACCTGTGATTTCTTTTTGTGTTAATATCTGTGAACTGCATCTTGACATGTTTGAATGCGTGTTTTGTGACTGTTGGTGAATCTGACAGCATAGTTTTTATTCATTGCCTCGCACTGTCTTTATCATTAGTTGTTCGCGAGTTGTTCGTGAGTTGATGGGTCAGGTCATAAGTTCTGTGCCTGGGAAAAGCTGCATTTGTCTTATTTATTGTGAAGTTTCTAGTGTCTTTTAGGAAAAGGAATGTTTCCACCCTGCTCATGTTGTCCTAATTAGTATATTGCTTATTTAACGAGCACTCTCTGTACGTGATTGTTCTTTATTTGATTGCCTTTTTGTTGAATGTAATATGCGTAGCGTGGAAGATGCTTTGTCCTACAAAGTTGTGCCGGTATCCAGTTCGCTGTTTATACGGAGTGTTGTTTGCTAATGGGGACGAGTATAAAAGCACTGACTATCTTTGCTCAAATTTTTCGCAAAGGTGAAATTTGACGTCAAGTGTTGCCATCACCTAGTGCAGCAATGGTAACAACATTTATTTCACCTTTCTTGCAGTAATTAAGGTGCGCCCTAATTTACGGACTTCTATATTTCCAATCTGGCACTGCAATTAATGGGTCATTTGTTTACTGTGGACCCAAGGGGCATGTAACATAACCAGAGTGTCGTACGGAAGGCGGTACACAACAAAACTACAGAATGCAACAGTAGAGACAAATAGAAGTGATACAAAAATAAACACAACATGCTACATCTGTGTAAAATTTGAGCATGACATCGTTGGTGATTTAGAAAGACACATATTGCATTCTTTGATTATTCAGCATTTCAAATACTATCACATTATGTTTCACATTGATTTCTTTAATCACCAGCAATGTTTATAGCTCTGTCCCTTTTGTCTCAAGTGCTCTGGTCATTTTTGGAGAAACTCCAGTGTGGCCGACGTTTAGTTGTGCTTGCTGCTGCCTGTTAGCTGGTTCTAATTGTACTGAAACCATTGCTCATTAGAAGGTCGGTGACATGACTTAAGCCTTTTGACTCTAGCCATCTCAGGTTTGCTCTCGATAAAATAAATCTCAGGCAACCATAGTACAATGTTTCCTTTTGTTTTGTGTAATGACTGCGTGGTGCAAGAATTTCGCTCTTTCCTTCCTGGTACAGCGTGCTTGGATTTTTGTTTTATTGCTGTGGCTCATAGCAGTGGGTCGAGTCATTTGTTAATGTTTCAAGCATTTCCACATTGAGTGCCCAACATGGCTGTTTAATTAACTGATTTTGTTTTGAAAAGTCTTCCTTGAGTGTGTGTCATCCTCACGTCACATTATGAGCTCACCAATCACTCGCACGAGAATGAAGGATTTGCTAACTTCACACAATTCAAGATAAGCGTATTTGACTAGAGAGAGAACGTCATGCCATTGTACTATTCCTGCTGACACAATTTCTTCACTTAATTTTTATTCGTTTTACATTAGCGTTGGGATTAATGTTAAAAGGTAAGCACCTTTTTGGTTATGAAAGCTGCAATGTGACTTTATTTACAACACTTTTCCTGAAAGAGTGGCTTTGCAGCGCGGTTGCAAAGACTCTCACTAGCTG
Organism: Amblyomma mixtum; assembly: GCF_055824585.1. Lineage (NCBI taxonomy): Eukaryota > Metazoa > Arthropoda > Arachnida > Ixodida > Ixodidae > Amblyomma > Amblyomma mixtum. Next base: position 104,114,031 of record NC_143020.1, read on the forward strand.
ACCTTGAAACTCCATCACTGATGCCACCAAGATGGTGCATCCATTGCTCATGATATCATAATAGCCCAGACATACTGTCAGTCCAGTATTTGCGACAACTTGCGGACATGAAGTCCTGGATATCATTGATACTATGTCAAGAGCGTTCATTATGTGAACACTAACAGCATTTCTGTCACTTAGTGTGGGCCACATGTTGATATCCCACACACACACGCACGCACATGGATACATACATTCACACACATGCCAGAAAACGTTCTCTGGGTAATACATGAAGCAAAAAAGAAATGACTAGCTGCGGAGGTGTGCCATTCTTGCTGAAGCAACTTTGCTATCAAGGCACAGACGTGCAGTTTCCACATAGCTGTCTGATGTTGGCAACAATGTTAACTGAAATATTTGTGCTCTTGGCTTAAGGCAAACTTTCAGCAAATATATAAGCTTTTTTTTTTTCACCTTAAAATGTAGTAACCATGCCCGCAGCAGTAAATTATGTTTTGGAAGGCTAATTTATCTTTTTTACATACATGCATATGTGAACAAGAACCTTTAATTTTAGGACTGCTCATATCATTTGGTCGCGTCTGTCAACCCTTGTAAGCATTTGAGCATGAGAATATATGATGCCTTGAAGAAAGTGCAATGAAGTGTGAAAAGGTTTTTCTGCCGTCGTTTAAGCATGAAGCTTTCATGAGCGTTCCTGTTGATGTTTGTCTCAAGTGCTTGTGTATGCTTATCATTTGGTCAGATCAAATTGTTATCATTTGTTGATAAGGTGTCAGTGCATTTTGGGGGGAACAGCGCCTCGTAAGTTGATTTGCGTAAGGTTTTTTTGAGGAGAATCTGCGAATTCTTCCTTCGAGCATTGTCTGAATGAGTGCAAAGATGCCTTACAAAAGTAAATGTGCGGATGTTCTGTGCTCAGGTGTGACCTCTTGATCCTCTGATTCCAGAGTTATTAGTACTGCTCAGAAAACATAACCGCCCTGTAGTACCAGTTATGCTAATCAAAGATGCTGACTTGAGGAGATAGGCGTGGAATATTGTATTGATCAAATGTTTAGGGGAATCCCCCAAGGTGGAGTAGATATGTAATCAGGGAGTAATTACTCATTGACATCCACCCAAGCGCAGCCATACGGCTACAAAGGAAAGCTATACAGCTTTCTCAGAAATTTCGCAGTTAAAGAAAAATTCGTCCTGGTCCGGGGTTCGAACCCGGGACCACCGCTTCACTGGAGCAGTCGCTTTACCAATAGCGCCCCTAAATAGTCCACAGCTCAGCAGAGCTCAGTAAGATCTACGATAAATCTAAAAAAAATATATATATATATATATAGAAGTGGTCAAGCTCATTCATGAAATTTATGAGCGCATTACATCAGTTAAAGATTTGCTGATAGGACCCTCCATAAAATTCTTTGGCACAACACTAAATGAAATTGGATCCTGTGGCATTTGAAATATTCATTAATGGAATTTAATTGGATCATTTTGGAATTACTCTGCAACAGAGGTGTATTTTGTACTATGCTGGAGAAATTTGCATGGCCTGCTGCTTTTATAAAGATTTAGGATCTTCATTAACACCTTCATTAAGACCTTCAACAGATCCCTTGTGCCCATGTTCTTTTACTGTAAGTGGCAGGCTTCTAACAGTCATGAAAATAACTCATGAATATTGTATTTTTGAAACCATTTTCTTAGTCATTAGATTTTGTCATTTAATAATCGTTTCCTCTTTTTGTATAAGCTGTCTTAGCTTGATTGTTAGTTTCATCATTTGTTAATAGAGCATATATAAAGAGAATAGCTGGAATTCAGTAAATACTTTGTGGTACAGACTTTTCCTCAAATACCAGGAGTACATGCTGAGTAGTGAGAGGACACTGGCTGAAGCTTGTCCTAATGCAGCCTTTCTGGGTTGACGTTGTGTTAATGTAAATAATGGGAAAGCAAAGTCTATATTTTTATCTGGCTGCATCCAGAATAGCTTTATCTAGTGATTTCATGTGAGTCGTTCCTCGTCACTTTTATCTGCTGGAACAAGGCAAGACGGACGTGGCTGCCCAAATGTGTTTTTTTATTGGTTGCTTCGGTACACACGACAACGTGTGGACACGGATAATATATATGTGTTTGTTCTTATTGTGTAAATATGTACATAGCCCAGTTTTTGTTACTCAAGAGGAAAGTTTGGTGAACTCTCATGCTTGGCTGTGTTCACAGTGCTTTGTGTGTGCTTGTTGTGTGGCAATGTAAACACACCTCGGCGGTTTAGTTCCGTTCCTTCAGGGGCATCGAAACCACAGTTTCCGGTTATGCCTCCAGCTCATTTCATAGCTTTCCAATCGGTGATTTTGGCTCAAAAGCGCTCGAGTATATGAATATCAACACGCTTTCTAGGGAAATCATAATTTCGTTCTACCGTTAAGCAGCGCTGTTTATCCGGAAGTCGTGGTGCCATGCTTTCTATGGAGAACGAAACCAAGCCCCTCGGTGTGCATTCGTTTTGCTTCTGTGGTCACCATTGTTGCGCTGCAAAAGGGAATTTGTGTAGGCCTTTGTGTGTCCTTGGTGATGTATCACTAGTGAGCATACCGGAGAGAGCATAATATGCTGCCTTCTCTTTTTGGACATGTGGATAAATACAGAGGGCATATGTGCCTGAAGTGATGAACCTGTCTGTACTCCTTTGTTGGGGGCATTCGCGTACGTCGCTTGAAAAAACTGTGGCCTCTGAGTTCAAACGCAAACACTTTCAAACACGACTTAGACAAGGGGCATTTAGTGAATATTGACTGGAGGGGCTTGTCGCGAGCGATCCGACTAAATAAAACTTCTCATCTGCCTTTCTGGGCAACTGCATGGCTCGCTGCTAGTGTACTGTTAGTGCTCGCGTCATCTGTTATGGAATGGTGTCAATACTACTTGGAGAAGAACTCAACTGATTACAAATAAATGCGTATGTCAAAGGGAAGCAAAAGGTAATGCGATAACCAAGAAAGAATGCGAACTTTAGAGAAAATGCTGGACAAGCCAACATTACAGTTTTATAGTATGGCTAAAACTAAACGGCAAATTTTTTTGAGGATAGGGCTAGGTATGCAAGGACAAAAAGCTACTGGCAAAAATTTGACCGTGCAAATGACTTCCGTTGCTGTGTTCAAGATGGAGATCACATTGTTATCCACTTTTAAGCCTTCCAGCCCTCTTTGCACAAGGCCATCACTGAGATCCGAGCTGCACTGGGGTTTAGGAGCAGCCAGATCATGCTCAACTTTCATAAAGAAGCAAATAAGAGAATTTGAGGATGGGTGGAGAAGGGCGAGAGAGTATTATCACACACCACCACTGTGATACAAAGGGGAAGACTAATGAGGTTTAATGATGCAAGGGCAGCTCGGCCAAAGGACAAGATATTCAAATTTTGCATGGGATCAAAGACATTTTCCAAGCATTTTCACCCCAGAGAAGCTGAGCTAGTGGCAGGCCAGGAAGAGCTTGTGCCCGTTGCATTGCATGCGGATCTGCCTGGCAGGCGCATTGTAATTGCTTGAAAATTAAATGCCGAAATCGATCAAACGATGCCCGATGTCAGAAATTTTGGTGACTCGCACCGCTCTGTCCCCTTGGGTTTGCTTCTACACGATCCGTCCTCTCTAGTTACCTTAACTATCACGGGAGGGCGCCAACGTCGCAGCGAGGAATGTAATAAGGTCCGTTCGATTTACCCGCCGCGGTGGCTCAGTGGTAAGGCGCTCGCCTACCGAGCCGGAGTACCCGGGTTCGAACCCGACCGCGGCGGCCGCGTTTCGATGGAGGCGAAACACAAGAGGCGCCCGTGTGCTGTGCGACGTCAGTGCACGTTAAAGATACCCAGGTGGTCCAAATTATTCCGGAGACCTCCTCTACGGCTCCTCTTTCTCGCTTTCTTCTTTCACTCCTACCTTCTTCCCTTCCCTTGCGGCGCGGTTAAGGTGTCCGCCGATATATGTGAGACAGATACCGCGCCATTTTCTTTCCTCAAAAGTTCACTACAAGTAGGATAAAGAAAAGGCAGTTGCTAACACTGGGCCAAGGTTTAAAGTTTGACTACATTAAACAAGCTAGGTATCAAAATTCAAGAGGTTATTTTTTTTCTTGTGATCAGCTTCTTGTTTAGGTACAACGAACTAATTTTTTGTGCCGGTCCTGAACGTAGGCGGAGCTTTCCAACCTGGGCGCTGCCATATTGTTCCCTGGACTGCAGTGGGCACCCCTCGCTAGCACGGTGGAAGCGGCGGCGGAACCGGTTTCCAGCAGTCCAGAGAGGAGGCGTTTCGCCGCTTCCACCGTGCTAGCGCGAGGAGCCCACTGCAGTCCAGGGAACAATATGGCAGCGCCCAGGGAGGGGAGACGGCTCTCTCCCTCTTCAGCTCGGGCCGGAACTCGTCGCGCGCGGACGTTCCGGCGCAGTGCTCTGCTCTCCGCCAGCTAGGCAAAGCCTCGTGAGAACTTTTCCCGCGACCTCGTCCCGTATTGCCCCCGAGCTTCTCCCCTCCCCTAGCGTGAGCGAAACATTCGCTCGTTACTTTGCTAGCGAGTCGGATGACCTCGTTTCCTTGGCGTATTTTTTGTAGCCGGCGTTATTGTGAATGCCTTTTTTGGTGTCAGCCAATTCTTTGTTCCCATGGGGCAAGGCTTGCCCTGGTCGGCATGTGCTCGGCAGCGCTCGCGATCACCGGGTTGGGTCGTCGATTTGCATGGTCAGCCGCGGTTAAACGAGGGAAACGTAGTTATCCCCCTATTTCAACCTCACTCGGCTGCTGACCTGTAAGACGCGGGTTCGATCACGGCCGCTGCGGTTGAATTTCTTTGGAGGAGAAATTCTAGAGGTCCGTGTACTGTGCGATGTCAGTGCACGTTAAACAACCCCAGGTGGTCGAAATTTCCGGAGCCCTCCACTACGGCGTCCCTCATAGCCTTAGTCGCTTTGGGACGTTAAACGCCATAAACCAACCTATTTCAACCTCACCAAATTTTCGCGGGCGCGTTGGTGCATCTTTAAAATCTGGCTGAGGCGAACTGAACTTACGGAGCCTGAAGCAGACTTACACCGGCGCGTCCTGTGAATGTAACCTCAAAGCCCTCTGATTGCACTTAATTAATTGAGAAGGTTACGTAGGGCGAAGTGAAACAACTGCAGGCGATTGCGAGGGGCAGCGAAGGCGAAGAGGAACCGGTTGTGCCGATCATATGTGGCGACCTCCCGATAGGCGATGCGGGGCGTATGAAGCATGCAGCTCGCAGTGTATAAAGAGAGTTTTAATTCACTGCAACGATAAAGGCAGCCTGCCTCAAATGGCCGAATGAAAAATTCAGGGGGCACTTTGGCTCTCTAAAATGCTGCAAAGCGAAAGCGTTTCCTGGCGGACAGTTTTTTATATTTTATTTATTTTATTTTTGTTTCTTTTCTTATTTTTTACATTTTTTTGTTTCTTTTATTTTATTTATGAAACCCATGCATTCACTAGATGCGCCTTTATTCATGCTCAAACCCTGAGCCTTCGTGGCGGAGTGGTAACGGCGGGGAACGGCTTCAAGTTACGTAACCGCCTCCTACCTCGCGTGACCTATACGGAACTTTGACGTCACAGAACTGTCGAAACCGAAGCAGCATGAGAGAAAATTTGATTATGTAAATTATTTAGCGGTCGTAGACGAATACCACTGTAGTGATCCATGCATATAGTAACAGCATAACTGCAAGTAATAAAACACGCCACAAAAATCAGGAGTCTTAGTATAAAGGAATATGTTTGGTACGCGTTTTTTGAAGGCAACCAAACTTTGCAAGATACCACGCAGTTTTGCCAGAAAAATACAACAGGTTATGCCCACAATGCGGAGAGGTCTCGAACCTCGACCGCGCAGTCTGGGCGTTGTTGGGGTTCGGCTGCTATCCCACCGGTAGTTGCGATCAGGCGGTCTCCGACGTGGTAGCTGCAGGTCAACTTCTAACCCAGCGCTGCCACCAATTGTTGCGAGCCGGGTCTGCAGTGATGCCCCGTAGGAGGTGACGAGGAGATCGGGAGGCTCAGGGAGAATAACAAGTATATTTACAGTATTTACAACATTGAATGGTTACGTATTGGAGGCTGAGAAGATTGCTCAGGGGTCTGCCGTTCGATGAAAGAAAGTGTAGGGCGCTTTAACTCTTTCACTACCGTGAAAGCCTTTCACATAGCCTATAGCCCGTCTTCCCGCCTTTTCCGTCCAATCAGAGAGACTTCATCTTGGGCGCCCCCTTTAATTGGATGGACTCGACGACGCTCATTCGATGACTTTGCCAGCTTGCCTGAATTATTGGGTCACAGAGTCTCCCGCGTGTCCTTTTCTTTGGTCACCACCTCATCGAGTTGGCGCCAAGTTAACCAAAACGCAGCTGGCTTTCAGCTAACCAGGAGCAGACGGCTGCACAGGAAGCCGGCCGACCATGGTGGTCTCGACCCTTGGGTACGAATTAACGCCACTATATAGATTAAAAAAAATTCAGGGGACACTTAAATGTCTAAAGTGTGCAGAGGCGAAAGCGTTTTCCTCACCACTTTGACTGCCTCTGTGGCACTGGTGACGTTACGCATAATTAATGACTAATTACTAAGTAATGACAAATTACTAATTTGTGGGTAATTACTGATTAATGACTAAATACTAGTTAACTGTTCATTAATGACGCCTAAGCATTGCGTTTAGGAGTGAAACGCTACAGCGTGTTGTAGCGCTGCCAGGGAGTCCACGGAAGGCCACCACCCGTTCGCGTGATGCCTTGCCCTTTGAACGCAACGCTTTGTGAGCAAAGGAAATGGCGCAGTAATTCTCTGTCACCTCGGTGGACACCTGAACCGCACCGTACAGGAAGGGAGGAAGTGGGAGTGAAAGAAGAAAGAGGGGCCGTAATGAATAGATTGAAAATTATATTTCAGGGAAGGAAATTACGCAGTAACTGTCTATAATGACTGCGTTTGGGCGAGTTGGTTAGACATGTTAAACCTGGAAAGCGCAATAAAAACAACGGACAACAGAAAGAGACAGACACACGAGCGCTCGTGTGTCTGTCTCTTTCTGTTGTCCGTTGTTTTTATTGCGCTTTCCAGGTTTAACAAGTAACTGTCTCCCACATCTCGGTGGACACCCGTCAAAAGCGTGGGACCTCTGCTGACAAGCTTCTGCTGACAGCGTTCTGTCGACATGGCATTAAAGACATTCGCCTTAAAACCCATACAAGGAGGCAAGGCGCATAGTTTGCGCCCTCTCTGCATGTATGGTTTTTGAATCCGGGGTCAAACATGAAAAACGGCTCATATTTGCTGCTTTACTTATGCTTACTGCCATATCCTCGCCCCGCTTCATCCTGCGGCGGTCTTTGCGCGCCACTGTCGAGGTTACTGTGGTTACAGTGCTCACAGCGGCGGTCCATTTGTTCCTCGTGCGGTTACGTTGAAGTGACCACTTCCATAAGCAACCTAGCAAGATCTTTTTTTAAAAAAACCTGACGTACTACGTACGAACAATCTTCAAAACTTTTTCTGGTTCTTTTTGTTGGTCACTGCAGTACTAACTGTCTCTGTCTTTGCTCTTTGTTAAAAGGTGCAAGTTCTGACACGCTTTGGAACAGAATGTTTTTTCGTCAGCACTGTGTTTAACAGACGTTTGAATTGAACATCCTGCACTCGCAGCTGGAAGTAAAACTACAAAAACAAAATTGCTGGAAGTTCTTGTTAGGCAGAACACTTCTTCCTATCTCTGTTCTTTAGATTATACTTTGGATAACGGTAGTAAGTAACAGAATTTTCTCAAACCGTACAGAAAGAGCTCTGTGATGTGGCCATGCTTATATATAAGCGAAGCAAGTTAAATATCTTCTCTACAGGAGCAGACGCCATGTTGTATTTTATGAAGATGTATTTTAGCAACGGGTAAGAGGGAAGCACATACCCCTGTCGACCGGAGGATCCTGGCGGTATGTTTAATTTGTGACGGAACAGCGCAAAACACCGGGACATGAGACAAGAGACAACATGCCCATTTTCACGAACAGCTCTTCAGAACTATAACTTGTTGTGGCGCTTTTTTCTCCGAAGGAAAGAATGCGTCAGTTGGTGCATTTGATGCTGTCGGCGCTGATGACCCTATTGACCCGCGTACGGAAGAGTTCGTGACCTTTATCGGGCTTACGAAGTAAACGACAAATATTCTGTGAAGCCCGACCATAACGACGAAAATCGTCAATTTCTGTTGGCAACCACAACAACTTAAAATAGCTAGGGCTAAAGGGCAGTGTTTCTTCCACAACGGTGAACCTGTCTCCTCATTCCTTCTGTCGCAGAGTGTGCAGAAGCGCAAGGTGTTTGCCGTCTATCTGCCAGACAACGAACGTAGGAGCATTGTCTGAAAAGACGTCTGAAAATGTCTTGCACCTCTTCTCAAGACATCTTGTAGACGTTGCACAAATGTATCAGAGGCCAGTTGAGATGGCTTGGTTATCTTGGCAAGACAGATTATAGGTGTACAGTAGATGGGTTGGTGTTCACTGATAACAAAGACTGACGGCTCCAGCGCTACTGGCATCGTCTCTTTCGAGCACTGCCGGCCCAAAGTTTGACTCATAACAGCCTACTCTTTTTTTCTTTTTTGTTAGGACCGAGTTTTGTTAAAATACACGCTACAATAAAAATGTATTTTCGATACACCGATACTTTCATTTTTACAAGCGATACCCAACAGCGATACTCAAACTGTATCGAAAGGCGATATGTACTGCACATGCCTGGTGTATGTTCCGAGCTCAGAAATAAAAAAAAGGAAAGCAAAAAAGCACATTCCCCAGGTGAGGCTCGAACTCACAACCCCGGCATAGCTCACGAAGCACTGTCGTATAAGTACCGTGCGCTAACCAATTGCGCCACTGGGGAACGACGGCTCAGCTGTTGTGTCCGCACAGAGGCCTTAGCCGATCTCTCTCTCTCCTCTTCCTGACAGATGTGTGGGGTGACGTCATTTGTCATTCGACGCGTCGCGCCGCATGTGTGCGTTTTGTTTTTCACGCGCTTGCGCAGCTTTCGAATGTGGCCGTCTTTTGCGCTTGTTTCAACGAAGGTAAAGCGGTCGCATGTTTCAGTATCACTTGTAGCGGGGAAGGTTCTTTTGATATTTTGGTTACACAATTGATTTTGGTTGCAACTAGTTTTTACGTGAACGGAAAGGAAAGGCAGGTGTTCAGCTCATAGCATTAATTGAGACTGGCAAGTTTCAAGGCAACAGACAGACAGGCAGACAGTATAAAGAGATTTAAAAAATTCGCCACTCTGACGCAGCTCAACGGATATATATATATATATATATAAAGTAACAAATTGAAAAATACAGCAGTACAGACTACTGCAACACAAAACATGTTAATGGGATTTCAGCAAACACATAGCAGCAGTTTACAGGGAAATTTTTATCGTTCGTTGAATTGGTCGATGAGCAGCTGCCTAAATCTTGAAGCATTAGTCTCAATGACAGTGTGCTCGGGCCCGTTATCCCAGTGCCATTCTCCGAAAACAGAGGCGCGATTACAAAAATTGCCGACAGTTTCGAACACGGTGTATTGATTTTGACAGGTGAATGCAGGCGTGCGCAAAATTTTGGCGCCAACGCGTGCAAAGAAAGGCCTCAAAGCAGCATGCGTGACTTAATTCCCTTCTTTGCTAATTGCTGCCAATGCCCTATACCGGATGTTTCAAAGAAGCGCGCAATTAATTAAAAAAAAAGATTTTTTGAGGCCAAAAGAAGCTTTTTGCGGCATAGTAATACCACCCTGATTGGCGCCACAATACAGGAGTATCATGTTGCTAGTAAAGTTGCTAATAGATAACTTTTTAGCAATTACAGATAGGCCCCTGATTGTAGTTAGAAATTTGTAGCCGGCCATTAGTAATAGCCATATCAGTTTTTAGAATTTCGAAAATGCGATTACCCTCGGCGCTTTTCTCGCGCGCCTGCGGAGAGTGTACAGCGACGCCGTGCATCAAATGGCGACTCCGTGGTACACGTGTCGCGTGTGACATATCCTCCGCCCCACCCGCGCTGGAGCAGCGAGGTGGCAAGGAGTAGTGAGCACCGCGCTTTTCTGTATTTTTTTAAGTGTCCTTATTATATGCATGCACTGTACACAAACACCCCCTCCCCTCTTCCCCCTACGTAATACAGTCTAAAGAAGGCTTTTGGGTACCCTGAATTTTACAAAAATTAATATTTATATAGCCAATGTGCCGCAGCCTTACGTAGAGCTCTGAGCGAGCTGCGTTGAGGCCCAAGACTCAAAGTTCAGCCCGCCCCATGCACGCGGTTTGAAGCCTGGGCCCGGCCCGGGCCGGCTACATTTTTACTGTAGTGAGCCTGGGCCCGTTCCTGCAGCAGTTCAAGAGGTAAATTGCTCACTGTGTGCAATTAGTATCATGTTACGTAAGAAGTGTCCTGCAAAATCGCTTAAATCGCAATAACAATTAAAAACAATGTTTGGTAAAAACAAAAAGAACGGAGGGCAAAGCGGGTTCGCTCATTTGGCCTCTTCCATGTCACTCCAATTAACCCTGTCCTGTGCCAGCTGCGGCCACCCTATCCACGCGAACCTCATCTCATCCGCCCACCTAAAATTCTACCACCCCATCCTTCGCTTGCCATACTTTGGAATCCATATCGTTATCTTTAACAACCATCGGTTATCTTGCCTACGCATTACATGCCCTGCCCAAGCCCATTTCTTCCTCTTGATTTCGACTAGGATGTCATTAACCCACGTTTGTTCTCTCACCCACTCTGTCCGCTTCCAGTTTCTTAACGCCTATCAATTCAAGCTGAACCCTCTTTGTCAGCCTCCACGTTTGCGCCCCATAGGTGAGTGCCGGTAAGATACAGCAGTTATTTACTTTTCTCACGAGGGATATTAATAAACTGTCATTCATGATCTGAGAGAACCCGCCAAATGCGCTCCACGGCATTCTTATTCTTCTAGGTAGTTCACTGTCGTGATTCGGATCTGTGATGTAAACTGTTGCTCCCTTCCGAGGCTGTTGAACGTTAATTAAGTTTTGAGCATATTAATTTTAGACCCCCCTTTCTGCCCTGCCTGTCTAGCTCATTCATCATGCAGTTTATCTCATGAGTGACTTAGCAAGGCAATGTCATCAGCGAATCGCAAATTACTTAGGTATTATCCATTAACTTTTATACCCAAGTGTTCCCAATCCAGGCCTCTGAATACCTCCTGTAAACAGGTGGTGAATAGCATTGGCGAGATCATGCCTCCCTGCGTGACGCCCTTCCTTAACTAAATGCTAGTAATTAAGCGCTTACCGATTCCCGTTTGCGTCATTGAAACTAACCCGTGTTATGGCAGGAACGCCCTAAGCGAAACCAAGTTCGGGTGCTTCCGAAGGCTCTTCAAGACTCCCGTTTGCTCAATTGAGCTTATGTACAAGTCATTTTCCACGCCTCCCGATAGCGATCGACTCTTCTTTAGCGTACACATCGTCTGCCTGCTTGCGCACAAGAAATGGCCGATGACGTCACTGCACCGGCGGGCGGGGATTCCAAGGACTCTGTTGGGTTCGTGGGCCTTCCACTTGCCGTGTCTGCTGTCTTCATCACCTCGTGTGCCATTCTTCATTTCGCTTTCTTTCTTTCTTTCTTTCTTTCTTTCTTTCTTTCTTTCTTTCTTTCTTTCTTTCTTTCTTTCTTTCTTTCTTTCTTTCTTTCTTTCTTTCTTTCTTTCTTACTTTCTTTCTTTCTTTCGTTTCTTGTTTATTTATTCCTTTATTTCTTTCGTTTTTGTTTATTATTTATTTTTTATTATTTATCTTCTTTGTTCCTAAAATTCTACCTACCTTTTCTTTTTTGTTTCTGCGTCATTTATTTATTTGTAACATGGTTCCAATTTTTCTTCATCTATTCTTTCTTCGTTTCTTTCCTTTCTAATTTTTTTTTTAATTTCTCAATGCATTGCTGATTCCGTGCATGGCTGTCATTTTGCTTGCTGATGCGGACTGCAATAATATTTACAGGACTTTACCACCTAGGTCACAGCATTATTAGCCAATGAAACAAGAATTTCTCAACTCGTATTATAGCCGCATAGGGGCTCAATTAGCGCTTATTTGTTTATTTATTCTAGTTTAGCATGCATAGCTAAAGTTCAGCGGCGATTCTGAAGTTTCTCTTGCACACGGCACTCTTTTATCTTTATTTCTTTTTGCATTCCTCTTGGTTTTGAAAACTTTCAAAATTTTATAAATTAGCCTCTACTCGCACTTTTTATCTCTTTGTGTGTCTGAGATAATTACTCATTACCGCTAAACTACCCGCCGATGGCTTCAGCTGCCAACGGTATATCCCAGCAAACCAAAAACCTCTCAGAGACTTCTCGCTAGATGTCTCTGAGAGGTTTTTGGTTTGCTGGGATGAGTTCGAATCGCGTCTCTGGAAGCGCATATATACTGATGGTACCAAGAAGCCTTCTGCCCATAAAACATAGCTTCAACCGTATTTGTCACCGCGCTCAACGTACGCTGCTGAAAGAATGTTTCTCCGTGCTTCTGCGCCCGCGACCTCTTATCCGTTCTGAGCGCGAGCAGCGTGGAAGGCGTTTCGGGCGAGAGATCAAGTACTTCTCCCCCTCGAAAGAGCAAGAAAATGCGAGGGACAGTCTGTTTTATCACATCTTCCGACTCGTCTCCTCTCCAGCTCGAAAATTAGATAAGCGCTACGTTCCCCCGTCTCCTCGCACTAGAATCTGTAGTAGTTTCGAGACGGTTTCGAATCCGTGCAGAGGATCGCACAATTCGCCGCGGCGTGCTGCTCTGAACCGCGCATGCGCGCACGCCGAAGCCTTGGGAGGACCTGTACGCTGCCTCGCGGGCTTCAGATAAAGCGAAAAACGGATCTTGTCGATAGCTACAATGGCCGCTAGAGGCAAAAAATAGCCCGGGGAGAACCCCGCGAGCCGTCGAAAAGCATTTGCGGCCATGAACGAGGCCGGCAGCAACGAGGAGGAGGGCGAAGTTGCCGCGTTGGCGATGGTTATCGCGATTGTGTGCGCTGCGTTCGCGGTTTTCGCCGCTCGTTTCCGTGCGCTTTTGGAGTCAGTGAGCGACCGACTACCTGTGAAAATGCAGCGACGAGGTGGTCGGCGGAAGGATATCCTTCACTTGGAGCTTCGTACAGTGCTCGAGGGTAAGTAGTGATCGCTCGAACGTTTACTTTTTGTAACCCGCCCAATTTGGGATTTCAGTTTGGTTTTTGAAGAGTGGCTTTTGATGGTGTCGTCTGCTTGCTGCAGTCGCGGGTCGCCATATTGCGTGTATCGCAATGAAAACTGTGGCTGTTTGTAGTTTTTCTCTGGGAAGCGTCGGAAATGATGCCGGCTACGTCACTTTGAATGATTCATGTGTCGCTAAGTCGATTTAATGCCGCCCCCCCCCCCCCCCCCCCCCCTCCGCCTCCAAATGCATCGCTGCTGCTTTCTTCCAGCAGATTCGTTGACGTCACTTGTACCTTGAGCTATAATTAAAGAACAGCAAAGTTGTAGTTGGTGCAATCAGCGCTATCATTTTTAGCCTCAATGTGTTCATTGCAACTTGCAAGACGAAGGCTTTTGCCTCAATTCGTTCTAATGGACAAGGCCTTGCGACAGCAGAGAGCACCTAATCCCAAAAAAACTTATCCACGTTATCCTTGCCGAGTTCTAATTACACCGATGGTGTAGTTAGTCCAACAGTGTTTTAATATATGGGAGCAGTTATATAACAAACAATACATTTATCTGGCAAAGCGGAAGTCGCCGAACAAATGATCTGGAAGCCTTAGATGACTCCAGAAAGAAACGAAAACAAAGGAAATTAATAGCTAGGAGCAGTTAGAGCGCATTTCTTCTTCACAATTGGAAAAAGAGAGCAACCAAGCATATTTTTCTTAAGCTTAGTTATTGTTTCTCAAGACCCATTGAACATGCAACCCAATGGCCTTGTAATTACTCATTGAGCATTTAGATATCCTGCTAAGTGTTTTACCCTTCATTTAATTCCATTTTAGTGTTATTCAGTTTTACGAGCTGTGGTCGTATGGATTCCGGAGTTGGTATCACTATTTTTGTTTCGGGAACTTTTCTCTACTACTCTATAAGCTTAAGCATCATGTCCTGTCAATATCTATCTATTTAGCATGGCTTGCAAAGGATGAAATGACATACGCAGACGATTTTTCCGGATGTTTTCTTGAAACACAAGATTACTGTTTTTATTTCTGCGCGTCTAAATAAAAAGAATATGGGAACCCCCAATTGATTCTACGAGTTCTATTATGAGGCATACGACTTGTTTAAGTCGTCCACGTGGGCGCTCCTGTCCTGTGCTTTCCCGAGCTGAACTCTTCGTGGAGTCGTCAGACTTTCGAAAACACTCCTTGAATACGTACGGCCAGTCACGCGTATAACGGTCGCGGCATTGGAACTACCCTCTCCTTACAAGTTGCCACATATACTATGCCCTATAGCGGACGTGACTCCTGAACACTACAAGGTCAGGTTATTTTGGTCGACACCAAGGACGTTCGTTTTCGTCGGATGGAAAGAGTTGAGGTCGGAGACCGTAATCAGCTCGGGGAAGCTGTCGTTTTGTCACCGGTCAACCCTAAAGCACCTCAACCCTCGCTGCGCTTATCGAAGATCTTCGTCTTTCTTTTTGATTTGCTAGCAGTATACTGTAATACGGGACATTTCCCAGGGGCAAACGGTGACTACGTTTCCAATGCTCACCGGGAAGTAGAGACTGTCGATTATATACAGTCGGCGCGAAAAGTATACGGCGTGCGAGCTTGCGCGGGAAATTGTTTTGGCACAGCCAAGCGAGCCGATCACCTGACATGACTGCAATGCAAGTATGAAGTTGCCTAGAGCATGCTGATGTGCGTGTGCGTCCTTTGTAATACATTTGTAATAACTTTTTATGGCTAATGTTTGAAATTAAAACATTATTTAGAGCGCAGCATTAGCATAATGTATAGTTCGACCCCTAACCTAATGTTTCAATACAACATATCAGGTGTGTGTGTGTGTGTGTGTGTGTGTGTGTGTGTGTGTGTGTGTGTGTGTGTGTGTGTGTGTGTGTGTGTGTCCTTTATAATATATTTGTAATAACTTTTTATGGTTACGGTTTGTACATTAAAACAGTATTTAGAGCGCAGCATTAGCATAATGTATAGTTTGACCCCTAACCTAATGTTTGCAATACAACATATAAGGTTATATGTTAATCTTTAGCATTAACATAACATTTCAATGAAACATGTGTCATTACTGCAACTTGCAGAAATTTATGACTTCTTCTAATGCTCGGTGCTACCTGGGTTTCATCGGTATCTACCCGGGTTTCATGTATGGTCTCTTCTACAGTGCTGATTTGCCTGTTGTGTTCATAACGCTTATTATGTTGTTTGCGCTTTATAGAGAAACCGAGCCCCGCTTAGTCTGAATGGTCTGCCTTGGTACTCGGTCTCAGGACTTTATTGTTCGAAAAATGGCACTGCAGTAAAATATCTCCCGCTTTCATGCGTGCTCTTGCTAGGATACGGTAAAGAATAGCGATTCTTCAGCCATTTAAAACCACGAAAATTTGTGAAAACCACTTTCGTCAACGGATGCAGAAATGCGTTTTAGTCATCGCTGTGCCTGCAGCGTCTCAGTCGCTCAGTCAACAAATAATGACGCATGCACGGATTCAACTCCTCGTACGCCTGATACGACAGCTTTATCTTAGCGGTACTCACCTATGGGGCAGAAACGTGGAGGCTAACGAAAAGGGTTCAGCTAAAGTTAAGGACAACGCAGCGAGCTATGAAAGAAAAATGATAGGTGTAACGTTAAGGGACAGGAAGAGGGCAGAGTGGGTGAGGAAACAAACCCGGGTTAATGACATCCTAGTCGAAATCAAGGAGAAGAAATGGGCTTGCAAGAGAAGGCAAACGTTGCATGGGGCGGCAGAAAGTAAGATGGGTGGATGAGGTTAAGAAGTTTGCGGGGATACGATGGCCGCAACTGGCGAAGGACAGGGTTAACTGGAGAGACATGGGAGAGGCCTTTGCCCTGCAGTGGGAGTAGTCAGGCTGATGATGATGACGCCTGATACTACAGCCAAGAACTGTCCTGACACAAGGCGTGGGGAAAATCCGGTGTATCACCTCCAAACAAGCACACTATATACGTCAGTGCTGGCAGTGCACTATGACGTCACACTTCCGCTAGCAGTGGGCTTTTCAAGACAGCGCGGAACATTGACATTTTCGTGCTTGTAGCGTTGATTCGGTGCTTCCAGAGGCTTCTCCTTTGCTTGTTAAGCGATCGCTTTTCCGACTTTTGGCGCCCGCCTTTTGTGGTGGTTTTGCGGTGATCTTGTGGCGCCGTTGCAACTCCGAAGACAGCCGGTGCGGTGACCGCATTACGGGGGTGCCGCATGAATACAAAATTAAAGGTGCACTTTTAAGTCTCCTCACGCGCAGAACGCGAAAGGATTTCGGGTACCGTTTCCTCCTCTGTGTAATTAACCATATTTGTATTTTTTATTTATTTTGTTTAATTTAATTTGTTTTGTTTTATCATTATGAAATGTTTTATCATTTTCTCAATCTTCTTTTGTTTTTATTTTATAATTCGGCCGTTTAAACTTTCCATTCAATCGTTATTATTCATTAAAAATCACAATTAAACTCTTTACTGGATGATGGATTCATGAGGACATTCTTTTCACGCCACTCATGAGGCAAGAAATGGTTTCGCATTAAAATGTCTTGGCCTCAATAGTATTTCGTACTCCTGGGATCCCAAATCAATGACGTCAGAGAAAGGTCGACGTCTCAAGTCATTTGACAAGGGCCGCTTCTTCGATCGGAAAGCGCGTTTTCCAGTTTCTGTGAAGGTCATCGCACTGGCATCATACGCTTGCCACACGGCGTGAACAAGCCGTGAGAACATGAAAAACAACTCCTCATTGTCTGCCTGACCGAGGTCGACGCGCGCGCGTACAGAACAAAAAAGAAACGTGATGAAAATGACGAGGAAAGACCAGGGTAGCGAGGCAAACAAAGGGGCGAAAGAGAGAGGCGGAGGGCAGACAACGAGAAGAAGATATCACGCGGCGGCGTAAAAACGAAAGTGGTCTGGCAACTACACGTAGCGGTCGCGTCGTCTGCTCTTTGCGCGCCCGCATTTCGTCGTCTGCATCAACGCGATACGGACGCCATTGCTGTACCCTTCTCTCCCGGCACCCGTCTTCCGAAGGCCGACGCCAGCGAAGCCTCGGGGAATAGTCGTCAGACGTCGCATGACCGTGGGGTGGTGGTGTGTGCGAGGAAAGGGTGGTTGGAAAGAGAGAACGCCAACGGCTGCTACTAAGCGTTCTACCGGGAAACGTAGAAAGGGAGAGAAAGAACTGATGACCAGCTCATCATCACACGTGCTTCGGAACACGGCGGCGGGGTAGCCCCACGTGCGTGCTAGCACTGCCTCCGACGTCTTGGCTTCTGGTCGTGACGACAGTGTTTCTGCCCGCGCTGAAGAGGGAAAAAAAAGAAAAAAAAAAGGTTGTCCGCGCATATCGGCGCCAAGTTGTGAAGGAAAGTGTCGGGCTGGCTCGCACTAGCTACCTGCTGGGTTGCTCTCCGACAGTTACACGTATGTGATACCACGACACCATCGCTGAACTACTGAGCGGAGCGGACGGAAGTCCACCGAAAATTTGGATTATGGAGACATCGACTGGTGAGCAGCCTTTTCATTTATCGAGTTTAATAGACTTTAGCTGCCTGTGGGAAATCTTTTACAGAGCTAGTTCATTGGCTTTAAGTGCATGCTCTCCCGGAAAAAAAAATATATTTCTACGATCACGCATTTTTTTTTCGACGGAAGTTGAGAAAATCTTTATGTGGTACTTTCGGAAGGCTTTGCGCATAATTTAAGAAATTTTCTCGCGTTTATTTTTTTGTGAGGTATGCCGGGGGATTCAATTATGCTTCATGTCAGCAGATTTTTTTCTTTCCTTCTGCATCGATCTGCCTGAAAATTGGTGCTTACAGTCTGGTACCGTATTACAGGGAACATCGGTAATATTTGTTGAAAATCGAAGGTAGCCTTCCCGTCTGCACAGAGGGCTAAGGGAAAACTTCGGCGGGACTGATTTTTCAACCGGAGCAGACGTCGGCGAGTAACGGTCGACCTGAACCAGGAGAATAATCGCCGTTTAAATACTAATCAAGTGCTACACAAACTGCCTGAATGAACAGTTATGTGACGCGCTGGGTACTCTTTTATTGCTGTATCAAGAGCTATCTGGGACCGCTATCTCCATGTTACATCGAATTCTGAACGTGTCGAAAGCTGCCGTGTTCTTGAAGACATTGAATATATCGCAGTAAACAGTGTCACCTAGTGCAGAACTTCGCGGCAGTGTAGTTACCCGCCTATATTGTCATCAGACGTTGAAATACATGAATGACGTCAAATTTCATCGAAGGCTCCCCGCTTTAGAGAAACATTTTATGACTCCCACGATGACCTATCACTGGAAGTTTTCTACGCATGGTTCAAAAACAGCTAGGTATTGGTTTCCGCAGTACCTCGGAAGATTGCCATGTAGCTTACTAAGTTCATTGATTTTCATATTAAGCGGCAGGTTTTACCTTTTACTGGCGAACTTCCGAACACCTGTCGCCAATACAGTTTGGCCTCTCTAATGTCACGAACAACCAGAAGCGCATGTTAACAAAGGAACCTACAGAATTTCAACTCAACAGCCGTGCCGTCTTGCAGCGAATTCAACTTATATAGTTTGGATCTCATAGAGACGGCTCCGAAGAAGATTGGTTATCTGAAAATGAGACGCGGTAACTATCTCACTTCTCAATGGACACCTCAACCGCGCCCGTTATGGAAGGGAGGAAGTTTATTTATTTTATTTCACATACTGTCAATCCCATTGGGATTTTTACAGGATGGGCATATAGTAAGAAGGTACAAAGCGAATACAAATGGAATGGTATACATTAAAAACACCGTTATTTTCAAGTAATTACATGAGCGTGAGAAAAAAAAACACAGATAACAGAAAATAAAACACATAACGAGAGAATATTTTTCACAGAAAAGGGTGCAATTTTATACATTGTAAGTAATATGTTCATAAAGATGCTGTTACATGCAGTGATACGAGTGGTCTGTTGTACTTGAATAATTATGATTTAATTATCTATTTAATTATCGCTCAACTGTTCTTCTACCAAAGTTACAAATTTCTGCAAAGATGTATTAGTAGTAATAGAGGGGTTCAAACTATTCCATTCTTTTATGGCAAGCGGGAAAAATGAATATCTGAAACAGTCGGTTCGGAATGCGTACTCTTTAAGGGTTAATGGGTGCTTATGCCGGTATGGTCTGGATTCATCTACAGATATATATAACGAAGTATCTATGTTTAATGTGTTATGAACTAATTGGAACAATAATTTTAGTCGTGCTAGTCTGGCGCGTTTCTGTAAAGTAAGAATACATGCTTGATTTAGTAGTTAGTTTAGTAGTGATTTAGTAGAAGAAAGAGGGGCCGTGGTGAAGGGCTACGGAATAATTTCCACCACCTGGAAATATTTAACGTTCACTGACATCGCACAGTACACGGGCGCCTTTTACGTTTCGCCTCCATCTAACGCGGCCGCCGCGGTCGGGTTCGAACCCGGGTACTCCGGCTCAGTAGCCGAGCACGCTAACCACTGAACCACCAGTTAAACCAGTTAAACGCCTCAGAACTTCCACTTCTGCCCCAGTCACGGCGGGGAAAAACGAGAAACAGACAAGGAAAGGAAAAAGGTGATATAGCGCACGGCTTGATCGTCATACGTTACGAAACAGCTCCACCCAAAAGAAACAACGAAGAAAATAGTCCCAACTACTGGCCTTTTCCGCAGGCACCAAAACGGCAACGTCGCGAACGTTCGTTAAGTAGGCCATCGGTTCCCGAGCAGGAAAAAGAAAAAAAAAAACTCCTCTGAACACCAGTGCGGGAATCACTGCTAGGACGAGGAAGCACGGAGGCATCGTTGCAGAGAATGCGAAATAAAAAGAAAGAGAAAATAAAAAAAAAGTGCACCTTCACCACCTTTCCTTTTTCCTACAGACCGGCGGCAAAATTGAGCCTCGCGCGAACGCAGACGGCTTCTCCCGTTTCCGGCTTAGTTTCGTATTCAGCCGTCACACGCATTGCGTCGCAGCCCCAGCAGCAGACGACGCACGCATATGCGTAGCAGACGACCGCAGACGACGGTGCGTGCGCCAATTCCGCGTCGTCTGCATGCATGCCAAGCAGTAGCCACGCCGTATAGCAGTCACCGCGGGTAACATGCTTGCATGGCTTCGAGTCTTCTTCCGCTTTGTGCTCGTCCTGCTGGGAATCAAGACTGTTCGACGGGCGACCAGTAGGCGGCGGGACCGTGAGTCCATCCTCAACACTCTTAAATAACCGGTCGCCATGTTGATTTCCTCCTCTCTCGCATCGCTTTCGTTTTCCTCTGCCCTGAGTTGCGTTCATTTCCGCATAGAGTGGTGGCCGAGCCTCCACAGTTTTGCCGAGGCGTTGGAGAAGCGGCGAGAGCCTCCAGGGCGTGGTTTACAAGGTTTTTTTTTTTTTTTCGCGCCTCTAAACTTACTGTTAAGTCAACTCAATAGATTGTAAGTTGAGTTGAGTTTTCTTTGCTCAACGAACTATCAATTATTGTTTCTAAACTCAACGTCAGTTAACTCGCAGTTCTATACTGCTTATGGCAGCCTTCAAAGCACCGCTTACCATGACTTCAGTGGTAGGATCGTGCCTTAACTGACGGTGGAATCAACTCAGTAGAGTTTCAGTCAAGCTGAGGCGACTCAACGAACATTCGATTACTTAAACTCAAGGTCACTCAACTTGCAATGCTGGGAGGACCGCTTGCCATGGTTTTTGTTTTAGGTTGCTCCTCAACTGACTGTTCAGTGACTCAGTAGACTGTCTATTAACTTGACTCAACGAGCAGTCGACAGCTTGTAAACGCAAAGTCGACTCAATTCGACTGGCGTCAAAACGCATTTCATTGACTCCTTGTTTAGTAAAGTCAATGGGAAGGCAACTCCAACCGACTTAAAAGAGGGGCTCTATCGACAGTTCGGCGACTAAAGTTAGCTACACCCAATGGTGTTTCCACTCAGTTTACTTAATAACTCAACAACGTCGCTTCAGATGCCATTTAGTGTCAGTAGAGTTGGCAAACTGTCGATTAGGTTTAACTGCCAGACTGTTCGGGACCGTCTGAGTTGTCTGGGCTGATTCGTATATTTAAAAAAGCAGGAGGTTAGTTACCGTTAAAATACGTGAGGGTGCAAAGGAATCTCAGTACTTTTGCATATAAATCAAGCGTTCTCTTTTTGCTCCGATGTAGATAAAGTGAAAAAGAAAAGAAGATACACAAGGCGACCTGTGGTGATCGAACTCATGACCTTTGCTCGTCACATCTCAATGGGCACTGGAGCTCTCTTGGACGTCTTGTGGACGTCCGCAAGACGTCCGTAAGACGTCCATAGGAGTTTTAACGTCCATTGGGACGGAAAGCTGCGTCTGTAGAGGGTAGAAAAAAGCTCTGATCTGAGTGGATGGACGAACCGCAGGCCTGTCTCCCCTAGTACTGCGTGCAACTATATACCGGAGCAGGTTGTCAGAAAAGAAAGTCGAAGCACGGAGCGCAATTAGGCGTCCTTGATGAGCAGCTGTTCCCTTGGCTGTCGCGCCGTTTGAGTTCAAATGACGCAGGTTGAGGCAATTGTGCAGCGAACACTCTGCTTCATTCTCATGCGCATACAAGGCGCACGGTTTCCACGACCTACTTGCCAAGTATTTTTTTTTCTTTGCTTACAAATTATCTTGTTACTTCCCTCTCCGTTAATTTTCTTTTGTTCTTGAAGCCAGACGCCCGAGGTTGCGGGTGCGCATAGCGGTGTACTTAGCATATGGAAGCAGCTATAGTATAAGCCCCGTTCATTGTCTCTCACTACATTGTTCACTCCTTCCCCACTTTAGGCGCGATAGAGGGCGCGGAAGGCATGCTACTTCAACGTAACCATAATATGACTGAAAGTGAAGGGCTCCGGCTTAATTAGGACCACATGGGATTAATGAACGTGCGCTGACATCGCACAGTACACGACTGCCTTTTGCGTTCCGCCTTCGTAGTCAGAGTTTGATGGCCGTTAGAAAACACCAGGCGGCCAAAACTAGTCCGGAGCCCTCCACTATATAGAGTGCTTCATACTCCAGGATTACTCTGGTGCATATACCCCGCCGCGGTGGCTCAGTGGTTATGGCGCTCGGCTGCTGGCCCGAAAGACGCGGGTTCGATCCCGGTCGTGGCGGTCGAATTTGGATGGAGGCGAAATTCTAGAGGCACGTGTACTGCGCGATGTCAGCGCACGTTAAAGAACCCCAGGTGGTCGAAATTTCAGGAGCCCTTCACTACGGCGTCCCTCATAGCCTGAGTCGCTTTCGGACGTTAAGCCCTAATAAACCAATCTGGTGCATATGAATTGATGAATTTAAATCATTAACCAATGTACATGATGCCCTCCTTCGGCGTATAAACGGCACAGTTTACACTCAGATGAAGTCAGGTTACGAAATTCAGGTAAGCGTATTAAATCGAGCAAGAACTCAGCTGGAGTGAGTTCGTATTGAGTTCGAGTTTTAACTTCAACGCTTAAACTCAGTTGAAACTGGAAATAAGTTGAGGTTAATTAATTGACGCTGAGCCTGAACTCTGTTTACTGAGGCCGGAACGTTAACTGAGTTTACGACATAGCAACAATAGCAAGGTCAACTGAAGAGCATGTCCTTTCTTGTCTGTTGATCGCGTATCCGTCTACGTTGCCCTTCGAAGTTCCTAAACTGAATTGTATATTGAGTCATCAAACCTGTTCGTTGATTATAAATTAAGTTACCCGATGTGTACGTGACAGTCGAAGTGCGCCTTCGGACGTTGAAGAACGTTCCTTCTCTGGGTTACGTGAGCTAGCGTAAGATACTGCATCGCCGCGTTCTGCGGCAGACCTTGGTGACGGCCGGCTTTGATAAATAGCGGAGTCGGAGTAGTCGCGCCCCAGGCGTGCTCAGGGTAGCCCCTCAGGAAAGAAACACTTCGGGTGTGACTACTGATACCTGTGTGGAGCAAGAAATTCCAACCTTGAACTACGCCGCTACGCTGAACGCGGCACCGAGTATACCTCGCCGAAGAAGGAGTACGTTGATGTTTTATGGATTGATTCTAGTGGACTTGCGATGCAGGATTTTCATTATGAGCACTTTCACGCATTCCGTCCACACTTAAAGTTGTTTCGCTGCCGTTTGAGAACTACGCCGGGGTGTCCGAATGTTGTCGGCGAAAAAAATTGCACCACAGAATCACTTTTATTGTTCGATTACCGCACATATACTGTCCTCAATGCATTAGTAACAGGAACTCAGGAACGAGGGGGGAGGGGGGGGGGATGGAGGGCCCTCTTTGTAGTCTCCAAATGGTTGCTGTCGGATCAGATTTCTGGTGAATGCTTCAATTCTCTGACCTTATTAATGTAACGCACAGGGGCTTTGTAGCTGGTCGTAAAGTATTTCGTCTGATTAACGTAAACTAGTCAGGGGCCAACTGAAGTCGTTGATTGTCTGACCGCTGTCCATGAACATGATTAGCAGAATTGAACGAAACTATGCACAAACTTTTTAATGCACCCGATCATCACTCCTTGTGCGTACGTCTTATAAAGCTGCCCGTTTCAATTGAAGTTTTGCACGCATTAACAGGTACACCTTTAAATAGTGCAAAGCAAGAAAAATATAAACAAAAATATGTAAACAAAACATTAAATAAATAAATAACAAACTTGAAGTCTTGCACCCCTTTCCCCCATTCAAGATAAAGTTGCGGAGTCCCTGATTAGTAATTGAAACTTGTTTGAACACCATGGAGTATATTTCAACTTGGATTGAGGGGTACGTGGTGGGGACCGACTCCGAAGGGGACGAAAGCGGGCGAATCGGGTACCCAGCGGGGCGTGGGTCGGATTTCTGTGGCGTTGCGCGACGGCTGCTGATGACGTCACAGGTGTTCACCAACCTCTGATGCCTCGCCTGAGCCCATGGATGAAAAAGAAAACTCAGGAGAGAGCGTGATGTCACGCGGCCAACCTTCGCAAGCCAAGTTCTTATGAAGCCGTTCCCTCCCTCGGTTTTTCTCTCTCCGAGTCAGTCCCTAATGTTTTGGTGTCGGTATGTTTTAGTGCACACGTCCGCGCGGCACATTGCACGGGTGTCTACAGCAAGGAGTTTGGTGTAGCGGTAGTTTGCCGCGCTAATCCGCGCATGCGCGCGCAGCGGTGATGGATATCACCACACGCCATCACGTGGGGTGATCATGAGGAGGGGTGGGGGGACGCACTCTCTCTCCTTTTTACTTTTTATGACATGGCCTCAAGGTTACCGCCGGGCGCTCCCTACTAAGTTCTTTTTTTCCTCCATGCCTCCATGATGGCCGAGACTCGGCCTAACGCTCCACAGCCCCTCACGTGGGGGCCGAGTTTCTTCCTTTTATTTTTATAACTAGGCTTCAAAACCGTCACGTGACGCTCTCTCCTGGCCTTGTCTTCCTGTGTTCTCACCCTACTGATCCGAATCCTGCTATTCAACAAAGTTCAGTATCACGGCATATGAAAATAAAAAAATACTAACTTTAAAGAATGCGTCAACGCTTCATTAATCGAGAATCGAACCTAACTATTCATATTCGATTCCTATTCGAGCAATTCTACATCCGCCCACTCCTACACTAAAATACATGTATCGTGCATTCGCATTGCGATGTGGGAGAGCGGTGGTACTAAAGCATTCTAAACAGAAAGGAATAAAAGGGAGTAAGATATCCTCTAGCACACTCTCTTTTACTCCCTTTTTTACTCCCATATAGGTGTATCCGTGTTTAGAGTGTAATAAACCGTGTGTTAAGGACAATGCAGCCAGCTATGGAAAGAAAAATGATAGCTGTAACGTTAAAAGCGGGCAGAGTGGGTGAGGGAACAAACGGGGGTTAATGACATCCTAGTCGAAATAAAGAGGAAGAAGTGGGCTTGGGCAGGGCACGTGATGCGAAGGCAAGATAACCGCTGACCCTTAAGGCTAACGGAGTGGATTCCAAGGGAAGGCAAGTGTAGCAGGGAGCGGCGGAAAGTTAGGTGGGCGGATGAGATTAAGAAGTTTGCGGGGATACGGTGGCCGCAGCTGGCAGAGGACAGGGTTAATTGGAGAGGCATGGGAGAGGCCTTTGCCCTGCAGTGGGCGCAGTTCGGCTGGTGATGATGATGATAATGATGATGGTCATGATGATGATATGTGCATGGCCTCCGAGATCACCCGCACGCAAGTGGATGATCTCGGAAGCCATGCTTTGTGCCACGGCAAGTGTGAGTATTGCTCTGATGAACTCGTGAGCAAAGCTGCTAATCGTGTGATGGATGTAAGGCGTGCTACGCACGCACATTGGGACCGCGGCAACTTATATAGCGTGCGCTGCGCGCATGTACCCAGCGGCAAGGTCGAGCGACCTTGGCGCTCGCAGAAACCGGCGACGCTCGACCAGGAAAATACGAGACAGAATGGGAACCTTTTCGCGCTACTCCGGGCGCCAGGAAAAGGGCACGAAAGATGGGCGCGCACCGACTTCGCTTTTATCCCTTGTAATTTCTTGTACATCTCGCCGACCGGTGTCGGTCGACTCTATACGAGCCGCCGGCTTCCTTTTGCTGGAGGCGTGGTTTAAAACTGCGGCTCTTAATTCAGCACAACGTCTTCTGCGGGAGGAGGAAACGTCCCCAACAGTTCTGGAGAAAAGCATTTTTTGAACGGGAACCAGTTTAAGAACGCTATTTTTTCATATGTTGTAAGGAATCTATATACAGGGTGTCCCAGCTAAAAGTAACCAAGCTTTTAAAAAAGACGAAGTGTCCTAGCCCCGTGAGACCAACTGAGGGTTGTTGCCAGTCGCGTGTCCTAGTCTGCGGTATTTTTTTTTATTGTACAAAAGTAATTATTTAGCAGAGACTTATTAGCTAACTTTTTAATTATTGCCTTTAGGAAGAAAGTGTCAATGCAGGAATTGTAGATCCCATAGAAAAATAACCGGTTGCGGTGTTTCCAACCAAGTACCACTGATACAGCTTATTTTATTTGCCTTAAAAGAAAGCCCGCGAAATACAAAAAGAACCACGTGATAGGGAAGCAGTTTCAGCGCTCCCAGACGACCGATCAAACAACGACATTCGCTTATCTTTCCAACGCTGTCCCGAACGGGGTTCGGCGTTTTGCGATGGTTGCGAGATAT
This sequence comes from Amblyomma mixtum, assembly GCF_055824585.1. Classification (NCBI taxonomy): domain Eukaryota; kingdom Metazoa; phylum Arthropoda; class Arachnida; order Ixodida; family Ixodidae; genus Amblyomma; species Amblyomma mixtum. Next base: position 104,140,539 of record NC_143020.1, read on the forward strand.
ACGCCAGCAACTCTAGCTTGGGCGCTAGGGCGACCGCTCCTTCAGCGCGTGACGGTGCAAGTTCGGCGGCACGGCCACATGCCTGTCACTCGAGGCGAGGTTTCGCGTGAAAAAGCGCTGCATGCTAGCCGCGCTTCACTTCCTTGAAAAGCAGCGCCCGCTTACTTTTCATGACGCATATCTCGCCACCACCTCAAAACGCCGAACCCTGTTAGGGGCAGCGTTGCAAACATAAGCAGATGTCGTTGCTTGACCGGTCGTTTGGGAGTGCTGAAACTGCTTCCTTATCACGTGGTTCTTTTTGTATTTCGCGGGCTTTCTTTTAAGGCAAATAAAAGAAGCTGTATCAGTGGTACTTGGTTGGAAACACCGCAACCGGTTATTTTTCTATGGGATCTACAATTCCTGCATTGACACTTTCTTCCTAAACGCAATAATTAGAAAGTTAGCTAATCAGTCTCTGCTAATTAATTGCGTTTGCACAATAAAAAAAAATACCGCAGACTAGGAGACGCGACTGGTAACAACGCTCAGTTGGTCTCACGGGGCTAGGACACTTGGTCTTTTTTAAAAGCTTGGTTACTTTTAGCTGGGACACCCTGCATATAATCAGCTGATCTCCTGTCGACAGGCTTGCATTTTTTTGCTATTTTTTGCTGCAAAAGCAGCTTCGGTAATCGGTCCAATACTGCAAATGGATGGTTTCACTCTGGCTCTTTGTGGGACCAGTGCATTTCCAATGTTGGGCCCATCAGGTATGCCGATGGGATGTTGTCAAAAATGGTCCCCATTTGTTTTCTATGGCAGTCTTAACTCTCTGTCTGTATGTCTGTCCGTCCGTCTGTCTTTCTGCAGTCTGTCTGTCTTTCTCTCTGTCTGTCTGTCTGTCTGTCTGACGGTGTGGGCAGGGCACTTTTTCTTATTTCTTTTTTAAGCCCAAACTAATATATGTCTGTCTGCCTGTCTGTCTCTCTGTCTGCCTGCCTGCCTGTCTGTCTGTCCGTCCGTCCGTCTGTCTGTCTCTCTGTCTGTCTGTCCGTCCGTCTGTCTGTCTGTCTGTCGGTCTGTCCGTCCGTCCGTCCGTCCGTCTGTCTGCAGTCTGTCTTTCTTTCTGTCTGTCTGTCTGTCTGTCGTCTGTCTGTCTGTCTGTCTGTCTGCCTGCCTGCCTGCCTGCCTGCCTGTCTGTCTGTCTGTATGTCTATCTGCCTGCCTGCCTGCCTGCCTGCCTGCCTGCCTGTCTGTCTGTCTGTCTGTCCGTCCGTCCGTCCGTCCGTCCGTCTGTCTGTCTTTCTCTCTGTATGTCTGTCTGTCTGTCTGTCCGTCCGTCCGTCTGTCTGCAGTCTGTCTGTCCGTCCGTCCGTCTGTCTGCAGTCTGTCTGTCTGTCCGTCCGTCTGTCTGCAGTCTGTCTGTCTTTCTCTCTGCCTGTCTGTCTGCCTGTCTGCCTGTCCGTCCGTCCGTCTTTCTCTCTGCCTGCCTGCCTGCCTGCCTGCCTGTCCGTCCGTCTGTCTGCAGTCTGTCTGTCTGTCTGTCTGTCTGTCTGCCTGTCTGTCTGTCTGCCTGCCTACCTGTCTGTCTGTCTGTCTGCCTACCTGTCTGTGTCTGTATGTCTGTTTGTCTGTCTGTCCGTCCGTCCGTCTGTCTGTCTATCTGTCCGTCCGTCCGTCCGTCTGTCTGTCTGTCCGTTCATCTGTCTGTCTGTCTGTCATAGTTTAACGTGTGCAGGAACAACCACGGCAGCACAGATGTGAAAATAAACAATATATATATATATATATATATATATATATATATATATATATATATTACATAAAGAGATGGCAGACAATATAAAAGCAAGAACAGCAGCAAAAGAGAAAGTTATAGCGGCGGGATACAGGGGTATCGTTGAGAATGAGAGCTCTGAAAAGCAAAATTCACTTGTACACATGGCACGAAGAACATCCGCAAAGAATTGATACCAGAAAAACAAACGATTTTCAAGAAAAAAGATCATAGCAAACATGCTCAAGTAGCGTACGATTTTAACAATAAAATAATACCGGTCGCAGTATAGCGACAAAAATTTATATAAAGGTTGCACACCCAAGCCAATTAAGCACAGAGAAAGCCGCAGATAAAAAGCAACAGCGCGTGGAATTCGCTTTCTACCTGTCAAGCAGATCTGTACCTGAAAGGTTTGGGCGTTGTTTTACTTATTTTTTAATCCTGCTGAAAACAAGTGCGGCTCAAATCCAGCTGTGCTGTACCGATCTCGTCCGTCCGTGCTACATTCTACGAACTGTCCCTGCGGACGTAGGTGCGGATCAGTGCGGGATCAGTGACGACTGTGTCTGTGAGGTGCGTGTGTTCGAACCGCCACGTGAGCGGACGAAATGGTCAGAAGATGCTTCTCGAACAGATGAATGTGAGTGGAATGCTCGACCGGTTGGCTGATGAGTGAGTGGAGTATTCGAGGTGGTTGTTTAATTGACTCGTGGGAATGAGGTGAGCAAGGAGACAGGCTTAGAGGTAAATAGTGGTGGTGCAGTTACAACGAGCCGAACATATACGACAACCTGTGCACAGCTATAGCGATGAAGAATTTATGGTGGTGATTTGATTTTATTGGCATACCCAACAATTCTGGATGAAAGCATTTTTGAACGGGAAGGAGAGTGTAACGCAAATTTTTTTTCATATATTGTAAGATTTCACTATAAATCAATATAACCCGTCGCGGTGGCTCAGTGGTTACGGCGCTCATCTCCTGACCCGAAAGATGTGGGTTCGTTCCCGGCCGCGGCTGTTGAATTTCGATGAAGGCGAAATTGTAGAGGCCCGTGTGCTGTGCGACGTCAGTTCACATTAATGAAGAACCCCAGATGGTCGAAATTTCCGGAGCCTTCACTACGGCGTCCCTCATAGCCTTAGTCGCCTTGGGACGTTAAACCCCAAGAAACCAAAAAACCAAACCAATATATCCGCAGACTCTCATCGGGAGCCTTGCATATTTCTCTTTTTTTTTTGCTATTACAATTTCTTCTACAGTCAGAAGCGTTCAGTTTTTTTGTTGTTGTTGTTGTTGTTTATAAGGTTTAACATCCCAAAGGGACTCAGGCTATGAGGGACGCCGTAGTGGAAGGCTCCGGATAATTGCGACCACCTGGGGCGGAGTCACTCAAGAGCTCCAAACTATAGCTGTTTATTAGGAGCTAACTTGTACCCCTTAAGACAAGTACGCGACTGCTATTAATAATAACAAGCACTCTTGCTGTTAATTGGGACCAGAATGTCCTTCTCTCTTGACCGCACTCATGTTCAAAAGATGACCGGGAATTTTCCGCCGCCACGAGTAGTTTCAAGTATCGTGAAGCAATCGCGGGTGGTCGCAGTTTTTCGAAGAGCGATCTGAACGCATTTGCATACAGCGATAGTGACATTAATTTGTCCAGCGTACGTGGTGAACGGAGAAAGCAAAAGAAGTGCCTGCGGCGGTATAGAGAACAGAACATTGTAAGAGTACAGCCAAGCTTTACGTCAATATGTACGCACACACGCACACACAGAGAGTTTCGCTATTTTTTAAGGCGAAAGCCTTTAATGCTTCATGGTTGTCGATAGAATTTGTCAGCAGAGGTGTCACGCTTTCGGTTGGTCGAAATGGTTATGACGTCAGAGTGCGAGGATTCGAAGTAAAGAGGTCACCCACGGATGCCTGACGCCCCCTTTTGGAGCAGACGACAACTAATAAAATAGTTGTCGTCCGCTCCGACAGGGGGCGCAAGGCGTCCGTGGGTGACCACATTACATACCTCATCACTGCGAACAGAGCCATGGATACAACCGAACTCATCGAAGCAGTGAGCGAGTCGTGCTGAAGAGGCAGCCAAAGTGTGTAGTTGTAATGTGTAGTCAAAGTGTGTAGTCAAATAAAGCACTAGTACAGCACAAACAGTGTCTCAGTCAATGTCAAACAGTGCGCCAGGAAAGGCATTCGCCTTGCAGCACTTTAGAGAGCCAAAGTGCCCCCTGAATTTTTTTCATTAGATGCAGTAAATTCAATTTTAACAGTTAGATGTTAATAAGAGCATGTTAAACGATCAATATTCACAAGTATGTTTTAGAAAGATATCACGCTGCCCAGGCAAGCGAACCTGAAAAGCGTTGCTCTGTTAGCCGTTATAGCATATTAAAATTAGAAACTATACATTCATATACCGGCAGAATTTGTGTCAAGGTCAGAGATCACGTGGTTGATGTCAAGTGCGTCCATTTCCCGAAAAGAAGAACCGAAACTTAAAAAGTGTATGTGACAGAAGAGAATCATCTTTTAAATAGGAGTTGTCACAGTCATATTACATCGCGACGATCCCCCACATTTGTCTCTTGTCATGCCTTGTCCCGCAAATGCTTGACAATGATGGAGCGAATTTTATTAATGTAAAATAATAGGAATTAAAAAAAGAGGTATGTGCCGGCCTAAGGAACGTGTTCGTCAAGCATTCAAGTGGCGGCAGCCAGAACTGAAAGTGTTAAGGGTGATAGACAACGTTAAAAAGGCCCAGAAATGATGGAAGGAATTATAGTAAGGATAAGTAGACATTTTTTTAACCGTACGTACAATAAAACAAGTTGACACAAATGTGCGTACACTAGAAAAAACTGAAAAACAACTATAATCAGTTACAACTCAATAATAGTGACTTCAAATGTGCAGAAATATTGTCGACATGCGTGCAATGAAAAACTCTAAGTTCACACCTTGAGTTTTCTGTCGCTCTTTGCTGTATCCGCGCTTCTCAATTGCGCTGCATAGTCAAGATATATGCATAAAATTTACTTTATTCAATAAAATTAAAACATCGTGTATATTCAGTCAACACTGGCGAATGCATACTCATCGGTTGCCGAAAGAGGAAGCCGTTTTGAAAAGTACTTGACGTTGACTAAACGGTCGCTTCAATTCGAATAAACCGGAGGTTCGAATTAACCGAGTTCTGATTAGTCCACTCTGTATATGTTGTTTAGTGGCCTTCTATAAGAACGCAGTCGCCGTTCCAACGTCATCCGTGTCGCGTGATGGCGGGAAGCGCGTCCTTCGATTGACGGGATGTGAGAACGCGCTCCTCAGCTTAGAAAAAGAGTTCGCTTGCTCTGTCTGCTGCGTATGTACGTTTTGGCGCCGCTTTGAGAGCAGCGAAGGCTATAGAAGCACTCGATGTGAACTGGACGTCGTCCAAAGGACGTCCTCTCGGCGATATCTGTGCCGGGAACCTTTCCGGGAGCCGCAGGGTCGTAGTGGTTGCCGTGACGTAACTACAGCTAATTTGGCAGGGGTAACGTTAATGATAATATCGCTAACTTGAAGATTCGGAATGAGATTGCGGAACAAGGTCATGTTGAGGGTATTCTATAGGGGAACTGAGAGAAGAAAAAAATGAAAATGGTCTTGAGACAGATAACAGATGCTCTGTAACAGATTACAGGGTGGACATCGAGGTAAGGGAAACATAGAGAGTGGGGAGATAAGATAAATCGGTGAGGTGCGGGATAGCACTATTTGGGGTCAATGGCAGAGGTTTTTTTTCCTGCAGCCACTAGCTGCTGATGGCTGCTGTGCCGCAGAAGAAAACTCTATGACGTCACAACTATGGGCTCATGTGATCGCCTTTTGAACCAACTATAATGGAGTGTTTACGCGCCAGTTAGCTGTCAGGGGTCAGTGAGAATGTGTCACTTGAGGTGATGCGATCATCCAGTCGATGTGAAAAAGATGGGACGAAATAAACGCGATGCTTTTTACTGCGAAAGCACTAATCAGAAATCTTGTGTGAAGTCTCGGAGTAATTCGGATAACATCGGATTAGTTCGGAGGCGCGTCACAAAAGCTGCAGCCAATAGGAGGAAGCTCGGATAAGCTCGGAGTGCGTCGCGCCAGCAGTAGCTGTAGCCAATGAGAGGGTGACCTTGAGGGTGACCTTGACCAAACCTAACATAGCAACAGCCCACGCAGAAATAACCAGCCAACCAGCCTAAACACATGCTTTTGCACGTCTATTCGGTTTAACTACGTTAAACTCCTGGCCCTTTCCTTTCCCGCCTTTTTTCAGATTGTCACGCCACCAACTAGCCCTGCGCCAATCAGTCTAGAGTTTGAGGTCCCTTTTAGTTCGTTCCGGGTATGGGGCTTTCGTGTATCATTATTTTGTTTTGTTTTTCTATGGAACTTTGCAAGCCAGCACGAATCAGTCAACTAACTGCACCCTCGAACGACGTTTGATGTAGCGAGTTTGACGAAGGCTCATGGTACAAATTACTTCGCTGAATTAGAGATATCGTTGCACAGAAAGACACAGGATGCGATGCTCGGGGAATCAGAGTTTGTCCCTTGCACCGAACAATGGAAAAAATATATATGGGTAGCCGATAGACGATGCGCAGCTGCAATGGTCTGTTGTCCTCACTGCATGCATGCACCAAGGCATATACTATATGCAGTGTGCTTGGCGGATTAAAGAACGTGTAACACATACAAAAAAAATGTAGAGGGCTCTGCAAACATGAAACTGTGCGTTTTGGACGCCCTTGCACATTCTTAACAGTAATTAAAAATTTACCACCAAAATCTACTAGAAACTGTACAGGTCGGGCGATTTCTTAAAGTAATATGTAGACTGACACTGTGTGGCGATGCAACACAGTCTAACCTCGTTATAACGAAACGGTTTGTGACTAAATAATGGATATAACGGATATATAAAGGTAGAAATGACGAATTCCTTTGAAAGCTAGGTCAACACACGATATAACGAAGCTATGGCGATAACAAAGTAATTGCTGGTCGCCTTCAACTTTGCTATAATAAGGCTCAAGGCATTCTTTATCGGGATTTTCCGCCGAATAGGCAGACATAGCTCGGAGACGCTGGTGTCTTCTGAAAGGGGAAATACCCTGCCTGTTCTTCGCCCCGAAGATTGAAGCGTGCGTGACTCGGTGGTAAATCATAAAGGCATGCGCGGCCATTTTGTTGCAACCGGCAATTCGATACAGCACTCCCAGGTCTCACGGAGACTCGCTATGCTTTTGTCGCATTCATTGTTTGGCTATATTTTTCGCGCTGGAATCCCTCCTGCACCATCCACGCATAGTCGTAAGAGATGGCATTATTTCAGTTTTTCCTCTTCATTGTCTTCATGGAAAGCTTTGCCACAGAGCGTTTCACGAACCAAATGCGACGTCGTAAACACATACATGGACGAAGCCGCATACCTCTCGATCGTGGCACTATGGTTATCGCTACGCGATTGCCTTATTAGGGGCCACTATTTTGCTCGTAATGTGCTGCTTTTACCGCCTGACGAAACGACTCTGTGTCAAACACGTGCTCACAACATGCGTTCTGCACGCGAGCGCGAACAACAGAATAAAACGTTAGCATTGACAACGCAAAGCAACGCCCATGCTATTGCCGCGGTTGCCAAACTACAGGGTGTTCGTATTTATCTGTCTGTGTTGTGCAAAATTCTCCTGCGCAAACCACTGACCTATTTCGGCTCAAGCACAGACCACAGGGTAGCTTATGGTGGTCTGCGTTTTTCGATAAATAATTTAACACCGGGACTTGCCTCGACTGCCCGGGATCGGTGAAAAACTGGAGCATACATACATACATACATACATACATACATACATACATACATACATACATACATACATACATACATACATACATACATACATACATACATACATACATACATACATACATACATACATACATACATACATACATACATACATACGCCCCGCCGCGGTGGTTTAGTGGTTACGGCGCTCGGCTGCTGACCCGAAAGACGCCGGTTCGATCCCGGCCGCGGCGGCTGTATTTCGATGAAGGCGAAATTCTAGAGGCCCGTGTACTGTGCGATGTCAGTGCACGTTAAAGAACCCCAGGTGGTCGAAATTTCCGAACCCCTTCACTACGGCGTCCCTCATACCCTGAGTCCCTTAGGGACGTTAAACCCCAGTAAATCAAATCAAATCAATAAATCAAGCATACATACATACATACATACATACATACATACATACATACATACATACATACATACATACATACATACATACATACATACATACATACACACATACATACATACATACATACATACACACATAACGTCGCCAATAGCGTTATAACTAAACTATACCATGGGCCACCCTAACTATACACTAATCAAAGTACTAAACTTCATTTCGCATGTCCTTGGACCTTATACTACGACTTTCACTTTAATATATACACACCTCTCGCCCGGGGCAACGTAATTATGAGGGCTTCGTTGCTGCATACTAAATATCCGGGCGTCCCCGCGCGTCCGCACTAATCGTCTCGTATGCGTAAGCATTTCCTTATGTGCGTACGGAGATAGCGACCTTCGAAACGAGTTCTGCGATCCTAAATAAGAGCAAGGGATACAGAGAAAGAGAGGAAAAAGTACACGAAGAAATAATTTGACTTGATGCAAGGCACTTTATATTCGCAGGGATTTCCCCTGCGCGTTTATTTTTCGCTATTTTTCGTTGACGAAAGTCGACATCGGGACGTAAATATTTCAGCGGTATATACGCTGCGTACAAATGCGTGAAGGAGCAAGTTTGTATTTCGCGGGTTTTACGGGTGGCGTAAGAACGAATTGAACGAAAAAAAAAAAAAACAAAAGAAACTGAGAATGCAAAGATAAAAGAATGATGATAATATCGAGGCTTAATTTGGGACGCCTTGTTCGCCGTTCAGGAATGCGCGCAATGTTCATATTTACTAAATGTATCCTCTCTATACTATACATTCACTATACTATATATATATATATATACTATAAATATTATATAGACTATGTATTCGCAGTGAATATGGCTTTTGTTTGTTTTACAAAGAAGATCAAATATGTAGTTTTGTCGGTTAATTTCAAGGAAATATATGCCTTTTCCCCGTGCCAACTATACCGCTTCAGCTTATTCGTTCAGCCATGCAGTCAGACACACGTGCAAAACATATTCGAAAAAGAACAGCTCTCGTTCCCCTTGGGACTTTCTCACAAATTAGTTTCCTGGGGTGACACACGTTTTGACCCGCTCCAATGTGAGGATTATCTCTGCAAGCTAGTGCTTATCCCACCCACAGAAGCCGTGCACACAGCATAAGGCCACGTTCCGATAGTCCGGGGCCTACCGGCGTCTGGACTTGCTGCCTTGCCCCAGTTAAGACTTCTTTCTTGCGAGAAAGAGAATAGACAGAGCACCACAAAGAAGAAACAGGCGTCGGCCGCCGGTGGAGCAAGGCCAACTCCCCGTGTTCGGCCTGGTTTGGAGGGTAGTGGTAGTGGTGGCGCGAATTTACGTCACGGCGGCTGATCGTCGTGACGTCAAGGCTCGCTCTTTTTTTTTTCAGCGCGCGGGAGGCCGTGACGTCAGCGCCGCCAGCGTATGACGTCACGGCGGCCGGCTTCAGCCGGCTCGGCAAGCCGCCAAATTTAAGGGACTGCCACTTACGTTATCTGCGTGCGACAGGTTTAGGAGCACAGACGATTTTGGGATTGATATTGAGAAATATTAGGTGATAAGGAGAACAAAAAAAGAACAATGACTGTCCAGGCGGTAAAGGCGTCACGTCGACATAGCACGATATTCGCATGGGCGCAGGTTTCTGAAGCGATGTTTTCTTTTTAAATCATTTTTCACTCTCAAAGTTGCATAGTTTCGCCGATAGGCGATGCGCCATCCACGGTTCCATTAAAGTCACTGGAACTCTGAGTTCCAGTGACTTTAGGTTCCATGTTCCATGAACTCAGGCCTGGGGCAGACGATTCCACGCCTGTTCCTGCAACGAAACGTCTGTCAGACCGAAACAACTCGGTTTATTATAACCACGATTCGTTTCCTCGTGTTGATGGTACCGCTAGATACTGTACAGCCACGATCGGAGATAATAATCTAACCTTCAAGTGCCCTTCGGCAACATCGCCGATGCCCCGATAACGTGAATGCTGGTTAACAGCAGCAAAAATAAAATCGTAGCTTAGACAGCCTGCGTGTGGCAATGATTACTCGTTTCCAACGGAGACAAAAAGAGGGGTAAAGGGGGGGGGGGGGGGGGGGGGGGGAAGAAAAAAAAGTAAAGCAGTGGGAATTGTTTTCTAGGAATCGAGCAATCTGAACGACAGCAAGAACTATAATCCTTGGCACAGCGCACTTCACGACGGTAGAGTACTTGACATCGGGCCAGTATGCAGAATAAATGTCGCAGTATTGCTATGGGCTACTTCGTACTAATCGGTGCCGTACACATCATCTAAGTGCTGACTCCAAGTGCTCTGTATATCTATAAAAATCCGGACTGTGATATATATCGCTGGCGTGTCTTGGGGTTATTTTATGCTCGCTACGATCAACTATCTGTAGGAAGGAGCTAATAATTTATATACAAACAAGGATCAAAGGCCGAGCTCCAGAGTCATTGACTCAAGCTGCACCGCCGCTATACAGAAACAATAATTCACACAATTTCCGGATCTTTTTCACGGCGGTTACACTGATAGGGACCGACAGCTATACGGATGGACCGTTCGGGTACATTACGGGACTCGCGCACATACACTTCACTTTGCGCCAGAACAATGGAGCATTAGCATCATGTCGTTAGCCTTTATGTTTCCTTCCTTGATACAGCTGGCTTGCCGTGAAGGCCGCACTGCTAAACGATCCCTGACGCTGGGATTTGGCCGCAGCTAGCTTGTCGTATAAGTATCTATTTCAAATTTCTCTTTAACTAAATTGACCGATACGATTAGCACGTACTAATTTGTACGCAGTTGTTGCAATTGGCCTTAAAACAGATGGCACGTATACAAGGGCGTCCGCAGAACTTTTTCCAGGGGGGTGCACCCGATGTCTGGAGATGGGGGAGGCGGTAGGTTTGTAGTTGTTTTCTACTAGGGCATAAATAATGTCCGTAATTCCAAGGGGGGGCAACCGCCCCCCCTTGCCCCCCCTTCCGGACGCCCATGCACGTATACCAAGGACCGGCCAATAACTCTAAGCCATGGAGGAAAAAGTTTTTTTTTTCCTCCATGCTCTATGGCTCTATGCTGGCCAAGAATCTGGAGGCATAGAATGCTATTCACCAATAAGGAGGGGGTATCGAAAGGAGTCTGTACCGTGAAATAAAAGGCGATTCCAGCGTGGCACTTCGCGGGCTTTATTTGTTCGACCGTTTCGGATATTTCAAAAAGTGCGCCATTTCCGGAAATGCCGCGCGCCCCCGGGGTTACCTGGCAGAATGCTTGCAGGCACGCCCAGAAGCTTCGAAAAGAAACATTCGCCTTGTTCGCCGCCCGACGCTGAGGGGCGCTGTCGGGCCCGTAAGTAACATTTTTTATGTCGACTTCTTTCTTCGCAAATCACCTCGCGCTTTCTTTTTCTTTTTTTTTCTGTGGAGCCGTTTGCGCCGGTCATTACAGGACCGGGCTTGTTCTCCGTATCTCATCGTGCGGTTACACGGCTCTTCATTGGCGTTTTCCGCGTGCAGCACGTATGCGCATCGGCCGACCCTCGTACGATCCATACCCCGCGCAAGGCTACAGGTTCCCTACTGACGCACTCACGCCATATATCGTACGATGCGTCGTGACGATATCGTCGGGCCTGCGGCGTTCGCCACGAGGGGAAGCGCTCGCAGCGCTACGCCGCGTCTCTTTTTTGGAATGCTCGTCGCCCGGCGAACAACGCTTCAGGTAAATATACATCTTCGACGACTCGCGGTTCCCCCGTCTGGCGACTCATTTACATATTCCGCGCGATGCCCGTAGCGAGCCAGCCAGCGACGGAAGCCGCGTTAAACCACGTCGGTACCGCGGGCGCTTCCCGGTGTGTGTGCGCCTGGCAGTAGCAGACGACGCGCGCTTCGCAGGGCCTTGTGTGTGTGCTCAGGGGATTGGTCGCGGCGGCCGGAATGAATGAACACCGCCACCGCGGGATAAGCGTGTGCGATCAGTGACCTCCGGTGCCGTCCCGGCCTTGTCAGTGCACATCTCTTTCTATCGTCGCCAGCCCGTGCTTCTTATCAGCCGAAAAGGACGCGCTACAATCACGCTCCCCATGGCATCGCGACGCTGCTGTTCGTCTCGGGTACGTAACCGCGCGCTCGTCTGCTGCTTTGCGTGCAGCTGGAGAGAGCGGCGAGCTAGGCCTAACGTTTCCTCATTTCTTCGCCGCCGATGTCGTCTGCCGGCCCGCTCGTGTTTTCACCCACGTTTTTAATGCTGGCTGTGTTCAACGCTGTCGTCTCTTTTTTGCCGCGCTGTGGCAGCGGCGCGATTAAGGGCTCATTAGCGCGGCTCTGTTATATACCCGCTAATCTCTCTCGCGTCCCGTCTGTCTTGATTATCGCGGCGGTGCTGGGAAAAAAGAGCACAGTGTGGTGTGTGTGCTTCGTTTCGCAACAACTTGACCCGAGAACGCTTTCGTGCGGCTAGCTGCATGGCGTGCCTCTGGTGGAAGGTGCGGCGATGGGTGGCGAGGGCAGCCAAGCAGAGAATAGAAACAAAAAAGGACAAAAAACCACGAAAGAGAGAAGCAGGGAGGGGGGCACGGTGGGAGGAAAGTACAGTGGTGTGTAATATACGTACGCGAGAAAACCTGGCGAGAGAATAAAAGAAGGCAAAGGCTTGTGGAATCTTTTTTCTTCTCAGGCAGCGGCCGAGGCCAAAGATTTTGTGCGCGGTTTTTCCGTGTGATGTCCTTGAATTGTGCCTCTTTCCCCCACGACCTGCGTTTCACGTCATAGGACCGAATTTACCCCCCTCTTTTTTCCGGAGGGACACGCATAAACCGGGCATTCGTATTATTTCTTGTCCGCCCTCGGGCTAGCTACCACTCTCTCTGGGTTTATTTTGATTCAAAAAGCCGTCATTTTCTTGTTATTACTTTTTGCCCGCGCTTATACGCATTCTTGCGCTCTCAGGTAGGAGGGGGAAGTCGATTTATTCTTTCCTTTTTTTGTTGTTGAACAGTCGGCCGGTGACGACTTGTTGCGCGCTCTTATGGTGGCTGCGGCGGGGAAAACGAAAGAATTGCGAAAAAGAAATGCGTTCTTCCTGACTGACGCCGAGTAGTAGACAGACACTCTTCGGCCGAGGAGCCGCTGACATCTCAACCGACGAACGCGCGCGGTTCGGTCCTGCCGTGTATAGGAACCGCGAAAAGATGTTCTCGCGACTGCTGCAGAAGTTGTCAAGTAAGTGACACGTTTGACGGATATTTGTGGGCCGCAACGCCGAAGGTTCATCCGCGTCGTAGTTTCGTTTCCCCGTTTTATACTTTTTTTTTTTTCTCACGGCCGCCTGTCTTTGTCGGTATGATTACTCGGCGAATGGGGCGTGATACCCGTACGGAAAGTTTCAGTGATCAGCCCAGCCCTCTCTGCGTTTTCGAAGTGTACTTACTTGGATCGAGGGATTCAATCTGTGGCCAAGTTTCACCCAACCACGGGCCTTGCTGTGGCCAACATTTGTTGCGTGGTGGTCGGGCCCTAATCGTCTGCCAGCTACTCGCCTTGTTGGTACAGCGTTGATGCACTTTGTACCATGAATCCGTATTCTGTACCAATATGCATGATGATTAAAAAAAAAGAAAGTGGAATGAATGGATGTTTTATCAGGAAACAGACATATGCTTCCCCAAGTTCTTAGTTACGGTTGCTAAAAGTTTCTTCAGTTGGATGATTCCCTTCTGAGTTGTGATAGCACAGGGATATTGTACTCTGTGCTGCATATACAGTACACTATGCAATCTCTGTAGTGCATACCCAAAAGCAGCTTTATGTTGTGCCACTATGGAAATATATTGAGTAATGGTGTACATGTATATATTGTGAAACATTGAAATGCACATTGCATCTATCAGGGCCTGACATGAACAAGTGTTTGAATGCCAACCTGAGGTTGTATGACCATTAAATCCATTAAGTCCCATGAGATCTGGATTTTCAATACCTAATTTGTCAAGGCAACCACAGTAAAACATTGAAGTGTTACACAACAGTCAGTGTGCTCATTCTGCGATTACAATAGGTGTTTGCGTGCAAGATAGGTGCTGGGAAGGATCTGTGAGAAAACATTGTCAAGAGTTGTAGACCCTCCGTTTGGTTGACGTTGAGCTGGATTTGCATCTTCCCCGTGGTACTTCCTATCTTGTCTGTTTAACAACTGATAAAAGGAAGCTTTCACCACTATCAGCAAACACTCTCCATGTGTAGTACGTTCATTGTGGGTGGAGATATGCAAGCTTTCATAGCATATGCGCCGTGCAGTGTTTGTAATACGTTTGGTTACTGAACAACTTTTGCTTTACGCTTCCTTTTTGTGATGGTAGTGCTACGCTGACTCCAGATAAGCAGTTTGTGCTACAGAGGTGTGGCTGACGTCATATTTGCGCGTGTTTCTAATGTGCAAAGTCGCATTTATCAGCATTGACAGTACGAACCCTAGCGGACCTTGGTACACGTGAAAATGTATGTGGGAGAGGGGATACCCATGACCTATTTCAAAATTATATTAGGAGGCAGGTGAAAAAAGCATCTTGGAGTACTTGAAATAAATTGTTAGGATGTTTTGAGAGCATTAATGCAAGGAACATGGTAGTCTTCATTTTTGCTGAAAAAGAAAAAATGGGCACAGTGCTATTATGTTCAGTGCAGTCTATTCGGATTCTTAGTACGCTGCTGAATACCTTAGCATGAAGGTCAGTCTATTGAACCAGACTAACTAGAAGGAACGTGGCAAGCGAACGAGTGTTGATACGGAAATGTACATTGAGAGTGTCTATCTGCCTATTGCGAAGTGATACTTCTCGCAATTCAAGGGAAAGGCAGTCAAGGTATATTCGAACGCCTCATTCATTGCTGAATACTTTCTTGGGAGCACCAGTACATTGGGCACTGCCTTCTGTTCTTGTGAAACTCGATGAACAGATATGTGAAATGGTAATGGGAGTCTGGCATCGTAAATGCCTTGTCCATTTTGACCAGCTTCATTGTGGCTTCTACTGTATGCCATCATTCTGACGTGGCTTCCCGTTGTGATGTGACCTGACGAGCTCCATGATGGAGACCGACGCATAACGATAGCTTCTGTCTGAGGTACAGGTCTGAGCAGGTGGGGACTAGCAGGTTAGAGAAACACGCTGTCTTTTGCCGCACCTCTTGCTTTATTATGTTAAGTTCATAAAATCAAGGAGTTAAATTTTTTTCTCGTTCCACTTTGTGTCGTCGAGCAGGTCCCCCCGAGGCCCCAGCCGAGATGAATGGCGCCACCGAGGTCAAGGGGCGCACTGACCTGCAGCGGCTTGAGTCCCTAGCTGCCCACAACGGGGTCAACACCTCACCTGTGCGCATCGTGGTTGAGCCCTGCTGGGACGACGAAGGCGGCGCTGTGACTGCCAACAGCGCCCACCTCTTCAACGGCGCCAACCTCAACGGCTTTGGGTGAGCTCAGTGGGCTGGGTGGCATTGTAATCATCGCCATTGGCAGGCATCAAATTTGGAACAGCTGCGAAGCGCAGCGTGTGTTTCTGCAGTTGTCAGTGGGCAGCAATAAGTCGTTGAGTCCGTTCGCAGCCTTAACCAGAGAAACAGCATGGTAAGCGTGTAGTTTGTAGCAGTGCTCTCGTGCTAACCATGTGTTAAGTGCATATTTTAGGAAAGTTTCATCAGGGAGAGTGTCTTTTTAGCACTTCTGCTACCTCTTGGGAAACCATATCTACCGGGTTGCTAGTCTTTGTTCAAGCTCGTTCCTGTTCATCCGGAAATCAACAATCTCTCCTTATCATGTTGGCAAAATCCTATGGATTAACAGCTCTGCCAACCCAATGGACATTAAAACTTCTATGGACGTTTTGCGGACGTTCAGGACGTCTTGCGGACGTTCATGATGTCCACAGTATGTCCAAGGGAGTTCCAGTGCACATTGGGAAGGTGCCTGTGATGAAAACTTCAGCAAGCCTGGAGACTGGTGTTTCTTTTTCTTCTGCGAAGTTGGGTGTAAATTGACCTCCACCAAGCTAGATTTGCTTTTGTCAGTCTCTACGACTTTTCGAATTTTCCGAGGTTCATGAATGCATGCTGGTGTTGTGCCTGTGCTACCACAAGACGAGATGGAACCAAATGAAGGCGCAGTGAGATTGGTGTGGACGCTGCCTTGGCTTCCACCCTGTAGGCATCTTACGCGACTGCTTGTCCCTTCTCGCTCGTGTTCTGCTGCGGAGATGATGCCTTGGTATTCATCATTTCAGTGCCTTGCAGAGACTCCATGCACAGAATTGTAAAGAGAACAGCTGCACTAAGAACGTGGGGTCCTGCGTGGTAGTCGTATCGGCAACAGTGTCCCCTCGACCACTTTCACTTCTTCTCTGGTGTTTCTAATTTCAGCCCGTCTCTCTTTCCTCCTTGCGTAATCCACTCGAAGCCACGCCACTCTTATCGGGACCCAAAGTCAACATAGGAGAATCGTCGCCTGTCATATCAGCATCAAGGACACACTCATTTGGGATGCACTAGATGTCCTTTGAGGTCATGTTGGGACATTGTCGCACAAATTGTCCATATATGTTTGCTACCTTGCCTTCATCGTAAATGTTTGGTGCTTCTGACTTTCAGCCGGGCAGTTGCTTTTCTCGCATGGCATTCGGAGTTGTAATCTTCTTATCACCAGCAGAAGCCACAAGCAGGATGTGCGGAAACCTTGTCTACCTTAAGGGTACTCGCAGGCGTGTTGTCTTCCACAGGAGTCGAGTTGTGGTTTCAGGTGCTGTGCATGTGACGTCCGCGTGACCTGTCTTCAGTGTTTCCAGTTTCAACTGTTCTTGCTTTCCTCCTTGCATAAGAAGCGCCCCTTATCAGCAGTGAAACTGGCCCCTCAAAAGTGAGGGGGAGATAGTGACAGTTTCCCCTAGTATCAGCTCCAAGCCCCCCCCCCCCCCCCCCCCCCCCCCTTCATGCACCTGCCTTCGTCTCAATCACCGTCTAGTCCATTTCCCCCTTTAGAGAGAGCGAGCGGCACGATTGTGCGGAAGCTTTCCCTTCGCCAAGTCCTTATCTGGTCACGGCCCGCAGCAGTGCTCTCAAGTTCTAGATCAGCTGGCTACATCGTACGAGCGGCCACGCGATCGTCTGCGTCGTCTGAGCAGGCATTATCTCGGCACCGGCACGCTTGAATATCACCTCCCGCCGGTGTCCATGTGTCTCAGATGGCCTGGCGTCGTGGAAGAGTGGAGTTGCTGCGCAAGACGGAGTTAGCGCGTTCGCATCGTGGTCGCTTCGGTGTGCAGTTTGTGGTTGTTTTCCAGAGTCGGTTGTGACTTCCTTCCTGTGTGGAGTGGCAGCGAGGTTCATCCTGAGCGGCCGTTAATAGTGAAAAGGATGTGGAAGTGTTTTGGTTGGAGTGTGTGATCTGCGGCTGTTGAAGTTTGAAGACGGTGGTGGGCCGTGATGTCCGTGCAAGCTCGTCATTTCGTGCCAAATGCCAGCATCTGCGATAAGTCTCAGTGACGGATAGCCCCCTTTTCTTTTTTTCTCTGGAGCAGCCCGAAAGTGGGTGCCTCTTGAACAGTTTCGTTTTGTTGAGGGAATCTTTGAGTGGTAGTCAACAATGGAAGCAATTCAAGAAGTTCAAGTGAACGGGTACGAAAGTTGATTCTTTTATCCTGCAGCGAGATTCTTTGGTGTGGCTGTCGTGTGGTGCTTTGTTATTCACTTATGTTGATGAGAAATATTTAGTAATACTTTTCTCTTTCGTGTCTTCGTGCCTTTTTTTGTCATTAGTTCATTCATTCTTTCGAGCATGTTGTCTTTGAGTGCCTTGCAAGAAAGTGAGTGATGAAATTTAGTACTTGGAAGCGGAGTGCCTGGTATTGCATTTCGAGCTATATTCATAGGTTCGTGAAATGTGGAAGATAATTCTTTTAATATGGTTTGATGTGTGAGTTTTGAATTTCAAGTATTTGTTTCATTGCAAGTGTTGACTTCCTAATTGTCATGATCTTTTTGACTGACAAACACATCGCAGTACAAGTGATGAAGGTTCTATTGCAGATAAGTCACTTCTTAGTGATGCTAGGAACTCCTAAACTTACTACTGCTTGGCCTGAGAGATGTTAAGCTTAAATTTTGTCAAGTGTGGTGGCTTTCAGCATCAGCATGTCTGCTTGCAAATGTCCCGATTTGTAATGGCCTCTAACCTAAGTTGTTTGTCTTAAGTCAGAAGCACCAAAGATTTCTGATGAAGGCAAGGTAGCTAACATATATGGCCAATTTGTGCGACAATGTCCCAACATGACCTCAAAGGACATCTAGTGCATCCCAAATGAGTGTCTCCTTCATGCTGATACCCATGAAGGACACACTAGTTGTGGTGTGACTTATTAGTTGTTTGTTTATCATCATAGTATCATTGTGGCTCAGGGCAGGATGGTAATAATAGTATTTAAAGTGTCGCTACTTATTCTCACATAATTTTTTTTAGAATTAATGGTAGTGCACTTTTACGGTACTCTGCTTCTGTGCTCATTACAGTATCCTGTACTACACAGCAGTTTAACTTGTTTGAGTTGTTTAACATGACTGGCCACCTGAAACTGACGTAAGTGTTGGTTCACTCACATGAAACATTTCACAAAAACCAAACTGGCCAGCATGGCACTGTGCCTCTTGTTGGTGTTTTTCACATCCAGAGAGTGCTTGTGCCTGATGGGAAATAAAATGTGCAAAGTAAATGAATTGCACAGTGCAAAAATACTTCAGCAAAGTGCTGTAACATCTGTACCCTTCTCTCAGATGTTCCAGTTGTGTTACTGCCCTCAATCTGTTACCTCAGTGCTTTGGTTCATTCAGGTTCCTTGTTTAATTTCTGAGAAGTTTCTGAGAAAGCTTTCCTTTGTAGCTGTATGGCTGCGCTTGGGTTAATGTCAATGAATAATTACTCCCTTATTACAAATCTACTCCACCTTGGGGGATTCCCCTAAACATTTAACCAACACTGTTCCCACTTTGAGTTATTGATCAATTTGTTCTCGCCCTACCATGAGCTTGCCGTCCCGGTTAGCTCAATTGGTAGAGCGACTGCTCCGGTGAAGCGGTGGTCCCGGGTTCGAACCCCGGACCAGGACGAATTTTTCTTTAACTGCGAAGTTTCTGAGAAAGCTGTATAGCTTTCCTTTGTAGCCGTATGGCTGCACTTGGGTGGACGTCAATGCGTAATTACTCCCTTATTACAATACTAGTTTCAAGTAATTAAAACTTAGGCAACTAAGCACCTCTGCTCTCGCTGAATGTTGCACTATATGTCATTAGGTAAAGCCTGTATAAGCTGCCCATTGAGAATCGCTCGCCTAACATTGGAATTGCCTTGTAGCAGGTAAACATGCTTGCTAGCATGTATGTCACGCATTAGGGTTGTTTTGAGTCTCCACACTGTTTCAGTCGTTTTTGCCCTAATCAAGGCAGTCCCGTGATGTGGTGAGCGCTTCTCATTACGAAAGCCATTTGCCTCGGGCCATCAGCAAAGTGGCCTTGGACTGGGCATGGTGCCCAGTCTTGTGACTATAGGGGGAAAAAAAAGCTGCTAAGTTGCAAGGACGAGTTTGGAAGTGTAGATGTAACAACATGCTTTATTAGTTAATTCTTGGTGGTGCTTGCATCTTCTTACTAAGGTTCTGAGTACGGATAGATTTGTAGGCTTTTTTCTGTGCATGCTTTTCATTTGCTCTCAGAATAACGCATATTGTCGAATTCGATACATCCCCAACCCAGAATGGTTTCAGAGCTCAACGGAGTCTGAACTGAGCCCAAATATATTCTCGAGTTCAAATGGGACCAGCGGTTGACGGTAGGGATCATTTGCATGCTGTAGGCTTTGCAATATGTCATGGAAGTTAGCAGAAAGGCAGTTTAATGGCCAGGCATTAAAGTCCCGTTCCTGAACAACTGACACTACACACAGTGTGTTAAGGAATCCTTTGTGGTCCAGGTAAATTTTACTCTTTTTTTTGTTTTAAGAATAAAGTACTTACTGACTGATCAAGGATGGATGCATGCTGTTCAAACAGACAGGCAATGTTTTGAACTAAAAACAATGGTTACGGGATTCTGCTGGTCCATTCTGATAAAAACAAAGCAATGATCGAAGAAACATCTCTTGCACCATGCCACAAAATCAAGGGAAGACTCTTGAAGGTACTCAAGTAACACTTGTTGCTGGGCTAGTCGGTGCATTATTCTTGTCGCATTGTCCTGTCCACCTTTCTTGTGAGTGTCTTGTGTTTTAGCGTGTTGTCCTGTCCACCTTTCTTGTGAGTGTCTTGTGTTTTACGCCAACTTTTGTACGAAGACTCTTGAAAATATAAACGCTTTCTTCAGAAATGCTAGAAAAGGTGCAGAAAATGCGTGATCAGTGCGACTACCGCTCTTTGGCATTTTAAAGACCTAGCAAGACCACCTGTCTTTTTTTTTTTTCACTGTGCAGCAACGGTCCGCGACCACTGTTCACGATAGACTGCTCCGACGAGGAGACCGACGACCCTGGCAGCCCCAGTGGTCGTTTCATGGGCGATGAGCTGAGGCGCAATCGGTCTCGAGCAAAACTATTCAGGTGAGTGTGTTGCGCTCCCTGCATATTTGCCGGTTGCATTATTTTGAGCGCAGTTAAGGGAGCAAGTGCAGGTTGCTTCTTATGATCATCAGCTAGGCCCTGTGCAAGATGAGAGAGGCCTCTCACAATTTCCATTTGCCCCCGTCTTGGGTTAGTTGCGATCACCGTGCGTCAGTGAATTTAAGTTAAGCGCCTGCTGTTGTTCTTTGCCACTGCGGGATGTTTCTTTCCCCTTGGTATCTATCTACTCTTCATCCTTCGGTTTCCTGTCTTCAAGAAAACAGCAAGCTCAAACTCAAACTTCGCTGCATTGCTACATCATTAATGTCTGGCGCAGTGATGTCGTGAATGATTAGGAAAAACTCGTATTCAAGTTGTGCGGCTGAAAAAGTGACTCTGTATGGCGAATATATTCATGGAGTATCTGAGATGACCAAACATCAGTGTGTAAAAATTGATTCAACAAGCAGGGGATGGGAGTCTACATGTAGTTAACATTTGTAATGTCACAAAGTGTTGCCTCTAGAAATCACCTGAACTGAGGCCACTGAAATGGCAGGCTTTAAAATCTATTTTCGCTAAAATTTAAACGCCCCCTGGTGGTCATATTTGGCAGAAATGGTTAGGACAGGAGAACCTTCAGGGAAACATTGATTAAAAAATGTGAACCACCCAAAGACCCCAGGGCTGCCCATTAAGGGTGTTGAAAGAACTAAGCCACTGCTTGGGATTCATCAGAACGGATAAACTTTTTTCTTTTGTATCAGAGTGTAATGGCATATGAGCGAGAAATTGTTGTTCTTTTTGTTTGCTGTAGTCTAGTGAGAAGACCTTAAAGCGTACGGCAAGTCCTACCGCATCTTTTTTCTGCTCTATTCTAGTCGTTCTGGCTTGAAGGCCTTCACAGAAGTGTCGGCAGAGGCCTGTAGTGGCGTTTTCGAGGAACCCGGTTGACGATGACTTCTTTCCCTTTGTTTCTTGTTTCTAGTTTTGCTGCGAAGGCACGGTTGCGGGCGTGAGTATTGAGTCAGCTGCGTGTTTTGTACAGTCGCGTTGTCGGTGTAGCGTGCAGAGTCCCTTGTCCTGTGAAAGAAAGTGTGTCCTGGCATTATCGTTGGCGGTAGCTTTCTGTTCTGGCCCTAGGAAGGGGAAAAAAATTGCGTTGTTTGTGATGTGTTTACATGCATGCTTTTCTGTCCGCAGAAGCTTTGTCGATGAGCACATTGTGTAGTGAATGTGTCCATGCTTAACGAAGTGTGCGTTTTTCTGTGTGTTTTGTGTTGTGTGTGGAGAACTGTTTTCCTTGCACATGATGGAAATTGCAGGTTAAGTTGGACTTGTGTAAATGTGTACGCACTTCTGTGCTGTGAAAGGTGAAAAAATTTCAGGAAATTGGAAAAATAAATGTTTGCTGTAGTTATGCTGTCGTTGTTCGCAACAATAACCTCTTTATGGCAATTAAGGTTTTTATATATATATATATATATATATATATAGTGTCAGGAACCTTGAACATCAAGCCACTGAAGGGAGAGTGATCTATGTAGCGAGTGTAAATATGTACATCTAAAACTGTGAGTGCTTTCTGTTTGTTCTGTGCGGCTTTTATGTGGCATTCGTTGTGGCGTACTGTTTGGCGAAGACGTCATTGAATGCTTTTAATGTGTGTGGTGTCAACTTTCGTGGCATTCGGTTCACGTCTCTTCAACTACCCTGTAACTGGTGCGCACCGCAATACCAGCCCTATGACAAAATTTAATCTGGCATGTGCAACAACATGGGCTCGCACAGCTTGCAAAAAATACTTCGTAAGGGAGCACCCCAATCAGCTGCAGGTGAAATCTTCAGCAGTGCACATTCTGAGAAAATTGCTAATTGATTATGTGAACCTATTTTTAATGAGTTTCTCGCGAGTGAAGAGTTTGAATGAACAAAATTGAATGTCCCATAGGCTGATAGTGGGAGAAAAGCATACCGTGTGAGTGCCTTACAAAGCAATAGAAGAGAAGGTGTAGCATTTAGCACCAATCTGGACACTGGTGTCCAAACTGTGCAACCAGTTTGGGACTAGTTTGAAGAGACGTGCATCTGAAGCTCATTAGGTTCTCATTGTTCCATTTTCGTTGTTCCCCCTTCTTTGCCCATGGCCCCATGCAGACAGTCTATGTCGGGTGCTCATCTGTCCGCTGAGGACCGCGAATATGGGAAGGGCCAGAAGGACTTCATCGTGGCCACCCCCGAGGAGTTTGTCAGCCGCTTCGGAGGCCGGCACGTCATCAACAAGGTGAGTCCGCTTTCGTGTCACAAGCATATCCAAACCAGCTTTCTTTGAAGCCACGCTTTGTGTGCTGCTGTGCAAACTGCCGGCGACAAACGGTCTGCTATAAGTTGTGCAGTATTTAGCGTTGCTTTTAGTTGGGGGGGGGGTGCCCAGCAAAGGTAGTTGTGCTTACCCGCAAACTACGCCTTCATGGGTGTTGCTCATTGTGACGCAGGTCCTGATAGCCAACAACGGCATTGCGGCCGTGAAATGCATGCGCTCCATCCGAAGATGGGCCTACGAGATGTTCAGCAACGACAAGGCCATCCGCTTTGTCGTCATGGTGACGCCAGAGGACCTCAACGCCAATGCAGGTAAGAGCACCGTGTGCCTCAACTTGGTTCAGTTGTGACTGCGAGCTGAGTGAATGAGGTTTGTGAGGTGGATTGTGAGAACATGGGGCTTGTTACCATTGCTGCCATGCTGTTGATTTAACCCCGGCTGTGACACCAAAACGAAACGCAGAAGGTGCCCATGTGCTGTGTAATGTCAGGATGGCTGAAGTTGGTGTGCAGAGCTCCATTATGGCGCCTCTTTCTCTCTTCCTTCTTTCACTGTTTCCTTCGTTCCTTCCCTCACAGCATGGTTGAGGTGTCGACCAAAAAGCGAGACAGTTACCGTGCTTCTTCTTTTCACCTAACCTATTTTCGTTTAAATTTTGTAAGGATAATGGCTAATATGCATGGCAGAGACATAGACATCGATTGATAACTGAAACTTGTCAGAGGTGGCCGTGTGCTGTCTAGGAACTGTTGGCAGTGTAACCAGCTACAATTTAACGCACTAGCGAGGAACTTTCACCAGCATCCGATTTGCGTTCTTCTAAAACGAGCAAGTTTGGACATACACATATATCAGTGCCTGATGCAGATGCTCATCGTATGCGCACCTTAGGTGGAGGTCCTCCGCAAAGTGCGGTTTCACATGAAACTTCATTTTTTCCGTGCACAGAGTACATCAAGTTGGCGGACCACTGTGTGCCAGTCCCGGGTGGCTCCAACAACAACAACTACGCCAACGTGGATCTCATCCTGGACATCGCGAAGAGGGTCGGTGCACAGGCCGTGTGGGCTGGATGGGGACACGCCTCCGAGAACCCCCGGCTCCCCGAGCTACTCTCCAAGAACAAGATTGCCTTCATTGGTAAGTGCCCTGTACTACTAAGGATGGCATGATGAGCTTTGCTGATCCTTTAGGACCACTAAGGATTATGTTTCGGTCACTTGGCATTTTAGAATCATTTAGCTTCGTCTGACTCAATGAACGAGCGACAGTCTGGAGATGGCAGAATCTGATGGAAGAGGTGATAAGTGTTCCAAGAAGCAGTTGCTTTCCTGAATGTTACACCGAAGTAAATGCTTGTTTGCGTCAGTCCTCAGTGTTTTTGCCATTGGCTAGTAGATTCAGCAAAGAGACTGTCATATTTGTGCTTTGTATGGACTGTAGACATGTATGCATGGTGCATCCAGTGCATGTATACACGCAGCTTTGCCAGCATTTTTTATAGTTGATCTGACAGTGGTACTGCAATGCTGTTGTGTTTCTGAGAGCATGTTACTGGTTCTTTGAAACTAATGCTGTGATTAGGAAGTGAGGGCCGTAAGGTCAGTTGATAAGTCGTTATTGATCTGAAAGGACCACAACAGCACAGGATTGCAGGGGGCATTGTTGTCTTCTTCAGTTGTCCCATGTTGTTGCAGTTCTGTGGGTCTGTGGATTTATGATTAGTTGTTTCATTAACAGCTATGGGCCACTAGTATATGTTGCCTTAATACGTTGCCGAAATGTAAGGGGCCACTTCCGTTTCTCCTGTGTCCCAACCCTCCAGGTCCTCCGGAGAAGGCCATGTGGGCGCTGGGAGACAAGATCGCCTCCTCCATCGTGGCGCAGACGGCCAACGTCCCCACACTCCCCTGGAGTGGCTCCGGCCTGAAGGCTGACTGGAACGAGGAAGAGGGCCACAACCCCAAGAAGCCCCTAAAGATCAAGCCCGAGCTGTACCGCAAGGGGTGCGTGACGGGCGTGGACGACGGCCTGGAGGCGGCCCAGCGCATCGGCTTCCCCGTCATGATCAAGGCCTCCGAGGGGGGCGGGGGCAAGGGCATCCGCAAGTCTGAGTCACCCGACGACTTCCCCCAGTGCTTCCGGCAGGTGCAGAGTGAGGTGCCCGGCTCGCCCATCTTCATCATGAAGCTGGCGACGTGTGCTCGCCACCTGGAGGTGCAGCTGCTGGCCGACCAGTACGGCACGGCCATCTCCCTCTTTGGCCGTGACTGCTCCATCCAGCGGCGGCACCAGAAGATCATCGAGGAGGCGCCCTGTGTGGTGGCCAAGCCGCAAGTGCTCGAGCACATGGAGCGGGTGCGTCTTGTTGAGAACGTCCCGAAATGCCAGTGGTGATTGTTCGTGTGCTCTGTTTGTGCTTCTGAATTGGTCTAGTTGGGTTTTTAGCTTTTAGTTAGAGGTTAGCCTCCATATGTACAACCTCCAGAAAGGAAGTTAGCGTCAAAATCCCCCCCTCCCCCCCCCCCCAAAAAATAAAAAATTTTGCCCCCCAAAAATTTTGCCCCCCAAAAATTTTGCCCCCCAAAAAGTGAGTCCCCAAAAAGTGAGTCCCCAAAAAGTGAGTCCCCAAAAAGTGAGTCCCCAAAAAGTGAGTCCCCAAAAAGTGAGTCCCCAAAAAGTGAGTCCCCAAAAAGTGAGTCCCCCCCCCAAAAAAAAAATCAGCGTCTGTGAGAGCTGTGCGACATGTCTTATAAGTGATTTCTGTTTGTACGGCTATCCATTTGTCTATGTACTTTGAAAATTGAAACACACGTTTCTCTCTGAATTGTGGCTCAGCTCTACAGGTACAAGTGCAGTGTATGTATGCAGTCATTGGCAGCTTTCCTGAGATTAAGGTAATATCCTCATAAATGGCAGTGGAGGGAACACAGTCATCTTTTACAGCCAGTTAAAATGCAAGTACCGTATTTACTCGCGTAATATGCGCACTCGCATAATAGGCGCACCCCTAGTTAGGGCGCGAAAAATCAGATTTTTTTTATTTTCGCGCATAATAGGCGCACCCCGAACTTGGCACTGTGATCAATACTGTATTTACACGATTGCAAGCCGACGCCTCGCCACCCCCCGCTTCCCAATCTTTATTTTAACAAAGTTTTTGCTGAACTGACTACTAGTCCCTACTAGTGCTGCTGCCGTCGCAGCTGCTGCAGGCCCACAGCACGTACAACAACATCGTGTAGAACAGCCACACATAGTTTTCAGGGATGCTCACTTTAAACGTCTGTTTGGAAGGCTTCATCTCCAGCCGGAAACGTTCCCGACTTAGGCCCGCGGAAACCTCGGCGCTTGGAGTCGCGTACGAAAATTTAGGGACGCCGCAGTCGCAACTGCCGCACTTCTCGGCCACGTCGTATTTTCCGACCTGCCGCACTCTTGCCGCGTTTGAGAGCAAACTCCCGGCCGTGTAGCTGTTAAGGTGCTTGCCCGTCGAGCTAAAACATCAACGCTCCGCGGCAAAGCCATAAACCACGATAACTATCGCGCTACTGCAAATCCCGGCACTTGACAGCAACAACAACAACAAAAAAAAAAACGAGCTGGAGATGCTGATGGCGATATAGATAGCGAAAGCTCGCGGCGGAGGAAAACGATGATGATGATGATGAGCTTGGCCTTGGGCGGTGTCTGGAAGCTCCTGTGCGCGTGTGTGGCCTCCGCGATCAAGCGCCCGTTGCGCGCAGCCGGAGCCGATCGCGGAGGCCTCGGCGCGTGCATTCCGAAAGTTTCGGTGCGGCCCTTACACGGACATTTTTTTTTTTAACATTTTCTTCGCGAAAACGGGGTGCGGCCCGTACACGAGTGCGTTTACGCGGTGTGTTCAATTTTGCGAGTCGAAAAATTTCCGGAAATTTTACCCCGCGTAATAGGCGCACCCCGAACTTTGAGCCGGATTTTCTGGAAAAAAAGTGCGCCTATTATGCGAGTAAATACGGTAATTCAGGTTGTATGTTGTGGCACAGTGATACAGTGATACTCCTGCCTTTAGCCTTAGCCTTTAGCAGGACACGCTGATGGTGTTCGAAGAGAAAGCTTATTCCGAAAGGTGTTATTAGTCTAAACGATGTTAGGACAAAGATGAGTGAATGTGAAAACCCACCTTCACCATTCTCTGCGCTGCTCTGTTATTTTTTTGTTTCACCTTGTCCTTATTTTCGCTGTCGTAACGCAGGCTGCTGTCCGACTAGCCAAGATGGTGGGCTATGTCAGTGCCGGCACTGTGGAGTACCTCTACAGTGAGGATGGCAAGTTCTACTTCCTGGAGCTCAACCCAAGGCTTCAGGTGAAGCTCCGCTCCCTGCATCTGTAGATAGTCATTTCATTGGCTTATTGCAAGGACTCGTGAGGCTGACCTGTTTTTTTGTGTGTGTGTCCAGGTTGAGCATCCGTGTACAGAAATGGTTGCTGACGTCAACCTACCTGCGTGCCAACTTCAGGTCAGTTGTGACGGCTTGTCTCCTATTCCCTCCTGTGCAACATGCCAATTTTAGCTCTTTAGCTTTTACTTGGTTTCAATCAGCCAATCAAAACAAGTAAAGCTCTTCTTGGAGATATGTTTATAGTATGAATGATTCATGGAAGAATAGTTGTCTTGGGCCTACAGCATACTGTGTAGAAGGGAGATTGAAGACAGTGCATTCCGCCTGTCGTGTTCAGCCTGTATCGCAGAGCAAGCAGGTGAAGAAGATTGGTTTCTTTGTGGCTGCCATGGTTCAGATTTTTTAATCCTGGGTTACCTATTGTGTAGATTGTTGTTCAGTTGTGTGGGACAAATAAGGTGACTGAATGTTTGTTTGCAAGGTCTGCCGGAACTTTCTTTTTGCTATAGCTAGTCGAAGCAAGTGGGCTACCTTTAGAATGCAGTCTGGCGCTTGTCCTTGATGTGACCTTGTCCATAACCGCAGATTGCCATGGGTGTGCCACTGCACCGTATCAAGGACATCCGCCTCCTCTATGGCGAGTCGCCCTGGGGCGAGTCACCCATCGACTTTGACAACCCTGTCCAACGACCTCGGCCCCTGGGCCATGTGATAGCTGCCCGTATCACCTCGGAGAACCCCGACGAGGGCTTCAAGCCCAGCGCGGGCACGGTCCAGGAGCTCAACTTCCGCTCCAACAAGAACGTCTGGGGCTACTTCAGCGTCGGCGCCTCCGGCGGACTGCACGAGTTCGCAGACTCCCAGTTCGGCCATTGCTTCTCATGGGGTGAGGATCGTGAGGAGGCCCGTGAGAACCTGGTGCTCGCGCTCAAGGAGCTCTCCATCCGCGGTGACTTCCGCACCACCGTTGAATACCTCATCACCCTGCTGGAGACTGACGCCTTCCTGAGCAACACCTTCGACACGGGATGGCTCGACAAGCTCATCGCCGAGCGGGTGCAGGCCGAGAAGCCAGACACGATGCTGTCGGTGATCTGCGGTGCACTGCACGTGGCGTACCGGACGATCCGCGAAAACTTCCGCAACTTCCAGACGTGCCTAGAGAAGGGCCAGATCCTGCCAGCGACGACGCTCACGAACTTGCTCACTGCAGACCTTATCCATGATTCGGTCAAGTACACGGTGCAGGTGAGCATGGGCCTTGCTGTTCATATAGGGCACATTTGTTGCTTGGAGCATGTGTAATTTGAGTTCGTCCAGTATTCAAGAATTCCAGTTTCATTTCAGTTCTATTCTAACCCTCTCCTTTTTGCTCTGTCATTGGCTTCTGGGCTATTATTTTGGTAAGGGCTGCCCGATTGCTCTGAATCAATGGTAGCTCTCGAGGAGTGCCTAATGAAAACGGTGTGCCTACTTTTCTGCTTGATAATGGATGTGTTGACGAAAAGGAAGAAGCAGCAAGTTTGAGAAGATTGGAGCTTATCTTATCAGCCGTTACTATGCTTCCCCTCCCGAGTGCACACATGATCAGTGCATTTGTGTCTGTCTTATTGTTGCAGTTTTTTTGTGACTTTGCTGCATGCTTTACCTTGATTGAAGTCCTTGATGCTTGCTTCATCTCTCTGTGTCGTGTGCATCTCCTCTTCCTTTAGCCAAGCTAAGCCCTCGTCTCTAGCTTTATACAGTTGAAGCAGTGTTGCCATTCCTAGAATTGTTTTCCTTTCTAAATCTGAACGTTGCATGGTAGGTTTCCCAATGTGGGCCAACGTCGTACTTCCTGATGATGAACGGCTCAGCGCGCCGTGTGGAGGCCCACCGGCTGAGTGATGACCGCCTGCTGCTGTCCATAGATGGCGCCAGCTACACGACCTACATGAAGGAGGAGGTGGACCGCTATCGGGTGGTCATTGGCAACCAGACGTGCATCTTTGAGAAGGAGAAGGACCCCAGTGTGCTGAGGTGATTGCCCAAACTCACTTGCACGCCTTTGGGAACGTAATATCTGATAGTCGTGGTGTGGGAGGGCAGGTATGATGTCAAATTACTGACAGCATGGACTGTTGGACACCTTTGAACTCATTCGATGTCTTTACGAGTTCAGACAATGATTTCACAACTTTTTGTTGGAGGGCGAGATTGGCAAACTTCAATTAGTAGGACTCTCACATGGGACCTGTGCAGTGCTGGCTAGCTGACTTCGGATGTACTATAAGGTGGTGTATATTTTTGTAAGATGCCATGTAAAGAACAAACATTCACGACTAATGCAGCTGCACATTGATCAACATATGCTTCACAGGTACTTGGCTGTGTTCCATTTTTAAGAACAGCTGTGTCTTATTGTCCCATGTTTGTGTCGAAGGTCTCCGTCGACAGGCAAGCTTCTCCAGTTCCTGGTTGAAGACGGGGCTCACGTGGTCTGCGGCCAGTCATACGCTGAAATCGAAGTGATGAAGATGGTGATGACGCTCACCGTTGAAGAGAGTGGGTGGTGAGTGCCTGTTCCAAGAGCCGGCTGTCGAGCTTTTTGTGATGCAACGTTGGCGCTGAGGCATGTTGCTGATGGTGTCGCTGATGCCTTATTTGTACGTTTGAGATGCTGGAGTGATTCAGAGAAAAGAACTAGGCTGATTGCTGTTGCCATAGTGGCTCTGCTTTTCGCTGCTCACCCTTCCCTCAAAATCTTGACCCAGCTCGTAGTACAGAAGAGAAATAACAGTGATAAATTATTGGTGACAACCGTCCAGCTATTGACGAATGTTTGACAAATGTCCAACTATTGACGAACGTTTGACAAATGTCCAACTATTGACGAACGTTTGACAAACGTCCCACTATTGACAAACATTCGATTAGTATTGGCAAATGTCTGACTGTTGACAAACTATTGGTGACAAACTACTAGCAATGAACAGTGAGTGAGCAGAGCCTCTTATTAAAAAGCAAGAGGTCATGCTGCAGGTTGGTCAGCTGCTTGGGCTTGATATCTTCCAGGTTTCAGGGAAAGCTAAAGTGTGAAAAATCAAATTTCAAGGCCCATGCTATGGGAAGGCCTCGTGCTCTTTCTAAAAGCATAACCTTGCACCATGTGCTTTTCTGGCAGGCAGCTTCGCACTTGTGACCACATGTTTGCCCTTTTGTGCAAAGCTTGGAGCTGCTGCTTTTCTCAGCTGCTTTTTACACTCTCTCCTGCCTCTTGTGCGCTTGTGTGGATACCGCATTACTCGAACATATGTGTTGTTGTTAGCACACATGACCCTACATGAATGTTATGGCTTCTCTTTCGGGGCAGCGTCCACTTTGTGAAGCGG